>NW_022631073.1:3532863-3537863 GCF_010015895.1 Lontra canadensis | reverse complement strand
CAATTCTGCTTACGAGACACGGGAGCTAAAGTCAGCCAGAACATTGTATTTATACTATATGCATTGTATATGTATGTCATACCTTATATGTCTTTATACATGTGTGTATATACTTAGATTGATAGACACATGAAAGGTAGCTAGATGATAGATAGATAGATAGATAGATAGATAGAGATGCAGAGAGGGAAGGAGGGAGGGAGAGAATCAAGTATGATTATAGAAGAAATGTCTGTGCAGTAGTAGTAGCAGCAGCCGTAGGTAGAGGTCACCTTTCAAAATGACCAGAACACACTTATGGAGCTGCATGGTTCTTGGCCTGCAACAGAACAGACATTTAGGTGAGAAAGCCAGCCTGGCCAGAATAGAGTGGACTAGAAGGAAACGGCATACACGAGATCAAAGCCAAAACTCGCCTTTCCTGTCGATGCAAACCCCAACTGTGCTGTGAGTGGTGGTCAAGACCCACCTTCCCCAAGCTCTCCCGGCCTCCCTGACTCCTTTGTTTCTCCAAGTCCTCACTGCTCAGGGCTGCTCCCGCCTGCTTCAGCTCGGCTGCACGTTGTCTTTCCGTGAGTAGACGTGCATCTGAGTGTCTTCCCATCCCGTCTTTCTATGTGGTGTGCTCAGGAGAACGGCCGCTGCCCAGTCTGGCAATGATGTACCATATCCCCAGAGCAGGTTATGGAGTCTGGCTGTGGATTTTAATGCCTGCGCTTGCTGTCAAGTAACTTAACCCAACTAAGGTGAGGACTCCCAATGTCGCTTTCCTCATCTGGAAGATGGGTAAGTGATCGTCTCTGCCTCACATGGATGCTACGAGATCATAAAGAGCGTTCAGCTCACCATCTGAGTACCCAGTGGACGAGCTCTAGAAGGAGCTCTTAGCAGCAGCAGCAGTAGCTGCATAATTTACCATCGCTAAACCTCAGTGTGCCAGTCTGTGGAATGGGTCCCAGAGTGTCGGGTCTGCCTGAGGTTTGTGTCAATTACGGTACTGCACGTGAAGAGTCGGACATACAGCAGATGTTCCGCTTCTTTGTCTCTGGGCAATCCATATTTATATCCCCAGAGAGCCGTGTCCAATGTAATACACACTCAGCAAACACGACACTCCGTAAGAAAATAATTTCTTGCAGTAATCGCATGCATGCATACAGACTAACTCCACTGGCCCACTCAAAAAGAAAGAAAAGCAAAATATGAGGCTTCCGTCGTGGCCAAAGAGCCTCCAATCAACTAGCATCGGGCTAAAGAGCTGTGTCGGGCCAAGTCGGGGTCCTCAATTGCCCACCTGTGTATACGCTTCCGTCAGAAGGACTATTCAATCCGCCTCGCCTCATTTTTAAAAGTTCGCAGGTTTTCAGACTCCAAAGGTGTCATTATATTTGGAATGGAATTTTGCGTCCTCTGCCGGCAGTGTAATAAAATCTTCGAGTCTGAGAAAAAGTCAGGAAAGTTCAAATGTCAACCAGGTTAACATTAAAATTGTTAGAAAACAGGAACCGTAATTTGGGGATTGAAAATGAGGTAGAATTCATGTTGTAAGTGCAAGTGATCTGGAAATAGATGTTTATCTTGGCCATTTTCAGGGAAGTGACATCATATTGTGCGTCTACTGGGATATTAGTCCTGCGTTTTTCAATCCAGATTTTGGCACTAAAGTTGGCAAAATTAGACCATTTTGTTAAACTGATCTTTGAGGCGTCCACCTCCCCAGCCCATTACAGCACACCTATGACATGACTCGAGAACAATGGGTGAAAAATGGGCTATAAAACAGGACTGGCCTGCTTCATGTAAAGTGGATTTTATAGTGCAGGTGTACCTGCGTTTATCGATATTGTAAAGCAGCAAGATCGTGCTGCTATAAAGCATAACATTTGTTTAAAAAGAGAGAAGGAGGGAAAGAAAAACATATCCACCTATTAATTTAAAAAATGCAATCACAAAAGATTTCTTAAGCCAATAAGGCACTTTATAAAAACATTTGCCATTTTATCCTCCGAGGTTTTATACGTTTTGTCAGAAGCTTCATAAGATATGTGAAACAGAAAGGCAATTTGGAGGTGGGGGGGGAGGAAAAGAAAAAAAAAAAAAAGCTCTGTGGAACTGTAAAAGCACTTTCTGTGCTCCCACTTGGGAAAATCCAGACACTTACTCTCCTGGAACCAGTGAACATGGAGGCGGCATCTCAGTGGTGGTGGGCTTGGGGGTGGGGGGAGTGGGGGGAGTCGGAGGTGGGGGGGATGCCCATTTCAGGTCCGAATGGGAAAAAAAAACTCTGAATATGAAGTGCCGCAGGAGTTTTTCCTGCTGATTTCCTTTCGGGAAGATGGCATTGTTTCTGCCTACAATGACCAGGGAAGGGGTGTAAGTCGGACTGGTCGACAGCATCCTTCAAAGCTCCCGCTGGCTGCAGGAGTGCGGGTCTAGTATTTTTGTTCCTCGCCAGGCAAGTCTGGGCTATTTATATATAAGTGGGATCGTGCTGGCACCCGAGTTCCACTTCCTCAGAAAGGGTTCTTGGCATCGTGTTTTGATGAAGAAAATGTTCTAAATACAATGTAAGAAGCATCTCCCTGCGTGCAGGGCTCCATGCTTAAAAGTCAAATTCTTTCCCCTCACATCAAGTGCGGCTCCAAAAATACACCTCGAAGCAGTCAGACCCATCGACACCCCACCTCCCTGGAAGGCAGGGAAAGGGCAGCTTTGAAGAGTTTCCTCTACTTCTCCTTGACACATTCTTTACCAAAAACCATTCTCCAACGTCCCTGCACTTGGACACAATAGAATTCCATCCACGGGGTTACCAGAGGCCGCGCATTTAGAGCAAGAATAAAACAAATGTTTAAAAAACCCATTATTGGTTTCATTTCAATCCCTGCTCTCAGTTCTTCCCCGGCGCCAAATGCCGTCCTCATGCTCGGTACAGATGTTGTCACAGCTGCCCGCTCGCATAGCTGACAGTGTGCAGTGTGGGCTCCACCATTCGGGATCCCAGGAGGGTGACCCAACGAGACATAAAGCAAGGACAACCAAACGACTGCCAGGGGGAATCACTCTAAAATGCAAATCTGAGCAGAGCACTACCAGGCGGACAGCCCTGCCGTGGCTCCCTATTGCTGCTCTCCAGGAAACCTTCCTAAAGGTTTAACCTGGCCCAGAAGGACCTTCTCGGCACAGCTCTGTTTTGCTCTCACAGCCTCTGTCTCTCTGCTCCCCTGCTACCAACAACTGTGCATCCCCCAGCTACAAAGGCCCCACAGAGAAACAAACTGTTCCAGACCCACTGTTTGGAAAGCTACCTCCACCTTGTCAGCCTGGCAAACTCCTCTGCATCCTTCAAAACCTTACTCAGCCCCTCCTTTTCTGTGAAGACTCCCGTACCCAACCGTACTCAGAGTTAGTCCTTTTATATAACTTTGGCATATAAACAGCCTTCTTACAAGCTCTAGATACCACAGTGCTGTTGCATCCAGACCCACACCTGCATGTCTGCTCTGGGAAGGCAAAGCCTGGCTTTTATTTTTATCCTCAGCACCTAGCACTGTGTCTGGCACAGATGGATATGGAAAGAAGAGAATGAGGGAAGGAAGAAAGGGATGGAAGGAAGAAGGAAACAAGCCACCGCACCCACTCTGGTGTAGAAATACATTCATAAAAGCCAACTCTGGAGCCACTAAAAGACACTCCTCGTGGGTTTTTCTACTTCTCTTAGCCTGAATGTCCCTAGAGGGTGAGAAAGCAAAGGCTGGTTTCATACTGAAGAAACCGGCCATTACTTATGTCCAGCCGTCCACATGCCTTCTACTCCACATGATACACATTCTCGGAACATCTACTGGGTGTCAGGAACTCAAAGAGAAGTATCTCATTTAGAAAAGAATGGAAAAAAGAACAGGGAGCCAAGCCTCTCTCTCATTCTACTCAGACACCACCATCCTGCTCCTGTGTGTTTAACTGGAAGCCTCTGTTGATGCTGTGGACATGACCTCACACCTCCTATGTCCTGCCCATAAATGACTGCCCTGTGCCATCCTCCGATGGTGGATCCGGTCCTCTGAACATCGCCCCTCCACTGAATCCTATAACGCAAGACTTGAGTAGACTACTGAAACAGGAACTGCTTTAGATAAATCATCCAAACATGGGGGAGGGGCACAGAGAATTGGAAAACCCGTTTTTTAATTTAAAAACAAAAAAGATAGAATTATGCATATAGCCGTGTAAGGCTAGGGCCTCAGAGACAGCCAGTGTCATTCCACCATAAAAATGCTACCGAACTTGTAGTACAATAGAGATTTTCTGCTTCTGATCCTTTCATCTCCAGGGCGTGTGGCCATTAATACTTTGGAAACTCTTCCTGATCTGGAATTGACTTATATGAGTGAACTTGCAAGGTGGTGGGAATATCCTTGCACTGAAGGGTAAAAGCCTCCGTAAAATCTCACTGAAGGGTGTCTGGCATCAGGCGAGTCACACAACCTTTTTGCATCTTTGATCAATCCCTAATTTTACTACCAAAATAACGGATGGAAGCTTAGAGAAGTATTTCTTGCCATTCTGTATGTACATGCTTATTACACCAGGAACTTACCAGATTTATAACAAAAGTGTTAGTATATATTGTGATAAGAACCCAACAGTGAAACCCAGTCCTGGGGGAAAAAAGGACAAGAGGTTAATTTTTGGGTGCTGGCTCTTGCAGGACGGGAGCAAGGGGCCCAGCTCTCCGGGTGGTACCCACGCTCCCTACGTTCAGCTGAGCCGGTGAACACCCAAGTCGGGACGCTGAATCAAGTGGACCAATCGGTTGTTGGGAACATGACGACACTGGATGAAGGGGACCAATCAGAGTGTGGGTAGCATCATGGGCGTGACTAGGGGGTCTGGGCATCACATCTCCAAAGTCGGCCCTGGTGCATCCGTCCTCTCTCCGTCCGTCCTCTCTCCGTCCCTCCTTCCTGGCTGCTTGCGTCTTGGCCTCTGAAAGTCCC
>NW_022631073.1:3290363-3527863 GCF_010015895.1 Lontra canadensis | reverse complement strand
CCGGCTTCCTCTGCGCTCACCTGGAGTTTCCAGGGATGCCTGGGGGTGGCGTGTGGGTACTGACCCGCCGGCATGTGACTCGGCGCTGGTTTGGGGCTAACTACTCAGTAGTTTCTATAGTGATAATGATGTAGCATGGGCACCTATTGGGAATATATAAAATTAGAGAGAATTTCTGTTTGCTTTGGTCCTCTTTCTAGAGTAATTACAGTCACTGCCATTCATTCCTGCTCTGTTGCCCTGATTAGTGTAGAGTCACCAGAATAACCTGGCTATTAAGGGTTAGTCATGTTAGGGAACATACAGCAAAGCGACAACGTGTCATGTTGGCCTTATCAATGCTGCAGGTTTCCCGAGTCCTGGATCCAATTTTCACAATTTCTCCGAGTACTTAACTTGAGCCGGTAAGGAGCTGCAGCCCCTGAAGTCCACCAAGTGAGTAGTTCCTCAATTTGTTTTTCCCTTTAACTGTGGAAAAAGCATGCAGTTCTCTCTTTGGGGTAGTTTACCTATCTGACCCCAAACAAGTGTGGTTGGTTAATGCCCATGGAAACGAGTCCCGAGATGCCCCAAAGGAATGAGCAGGTCACTCCGTGGTCACCATCATCTTGTTTTCTCACGTGGGGGATTTTCAGTTTCTTGGGTCACCACCAGAGTCGGGCCTTGCATCAGTTCTAGCACTTTCTGGGGAGACGACTTTGAGGGAGAAGGCTCCAGCTCGTGTAAGGAATGCCAGACTGACACGCACCAACGGAGATGATGGTTACAGATAACACACAGCAATGACATCAGAACTCACTCTAGCACTTGGAGGTGCAAAGGGGTCCTTCCTCCCCCTTATGTTCCATGATGTAGAGTCCTTCCCTGGGTTTTGAGAAACTATAATCACACCTATTATGCCAAGTTTGGAAAGCTGTAAAACCAAATAACCTAGAAAAACCTACCATTGAGAACTGACCGTCTGTGCAGTTTTGCTGGCGAGAAGTCACAGAAGGAAGGACAAGTAAGTACGGCGTGACATTAACCCGCCTAAGTGGAAGGCACTATAAACAACGCGACACCTGGGTAAGCCCTGCCTTCCTTACTCCACATTCTGCTTCTTGCTGCGGTTAGGGCTTTCCAGGGTAGCCTGTGGCGCAAAGATCCTGATGAGTCATGAAGCAGATCTGAGTGAGGAGGCAGACCCCTCGGCACCAGAGCTGGAGCTGGCAGCCCAAGGGCAGATAAGCTGGCATTCAGGATGTCCTCCCTTTCACGGGAGAGGTGCCTCCACGGGCTGCTGCCGCCACCCTTGGAACACAGTGCTGGAGTGGAGGGGCAGAAGAGGACCACCAGGGGCCAGAAGCATCTGCTGTTTCTCTGGCCCAGCCTGGAAGCTCCGCAACCCCTTGCCTGTCTCTGTCAATCTGTGAGCAGGCACTTCTGGGACTTGAAAGAGTAGATGGGTCAGGGGTTCCTGGGGGGCTCAGTGGGTTAAGCCTCTGCCTTCAGCTCAAGTCATGATCTCAGGGTCCTGGGATCGAGCCCCGCTTCGGGCTCTCTGCTCAGCGGGGAGCCTGCTTCCTCCTCTCTCTCTGCCTGCCTCTCTGCCTACTTGTGATCTCTGTCAAATAAACAAATTAAATCTTAAAAAAAAAAAAAAAAGGTAGGTGGGTCAGCTCTGGCGGGCATGGCTTTGGAACCGAAGAAGGGAAGGGGGCAGGAGGAGGGAACAGAGCGGACTGACCAGCCCACCTTTAGAAGATCGTGGAGGGTGGGGATCCCAGGGCAAACAGCACAACAGCGCAGTCCCTGGATAAGGCTTAATTAGCGGACTTTGTTTCTTCGAGACATTCCAGGCTTACAGAAAAGTACAGAGCACGAGGCGCGCAAAGACCCCACAGGCCCTCTCCCCCCCAACACACCCCGCCCCTGCCCCGCCACAGCTTCCACCATCTTGCTTTAGCGGGCATCGTCGCAACAGTTGATCAACCAATGTCGGTTCATAACGTACACGAGAGTCACTCCCGCATTGTACGTTCCGTGGGTTTTGACAAACGCGTTTTGTCATGTATCCACCATCCCAGTGTGGTCCCCCGAGCTATCCCCTTCCCTCCCCCAAGTACCAGTGAGCGCTGAGGAGAACCGTTTTGTAACCCCCTCCCCAAATGCCTACCAGGCACCAAGGACATTCTGAGACCATTAGTTTATCCAGCATCAACAGAATCTATGAGAAGGTTCCTCCTCTAATCCTCATCTTACCGATGAAGGTAGAGCACAGAGAGTGTGCAACTTGCCCAAAGTCACACAGCTGCAGAGGGACTGCAGTGAGACCCGCATCTGGCTCTGAGACCTCACTCTTCCCACCCCTGCGGCAGGGCGGGCATGGGTTCAGTGTGTGTTGGGTCTGAGTGTGAGGAGGGCCAGGAAAAGACAGTCGCCACCGTCCCGAGCTTCTGCCACAAGTTAAAGGCGTCGGGTTAAACATGTTTTGTATGCACGCTGTTCTACAAGGCAGATCACAAGTCATAATGCCTGGCGTCCATCCACAGCTTCTCCCTCCCTGGACCTGATACCGCCACGTCTCACAACCAGCAACCGTTTGCTGAGCCCTTGCTCAGCACCAGAGCCTGTGCCGTTTGCCGAGCCCTTGCTCAGCACCAGAGCCTGTGCCGTTTGCCGAGCCCTTGCTCAGCACCAGAGCCTGTGCCGTTTGCTGAGCACTTGCTCAGCACCAGAGCCTGTGCAAGCACTGGCCGTGAATCCATTACAGAATCCTCCAGGAGCCCCAAGGAAGGGGCGCTCATGTCCGCTCTCTGGTGGGGAACGAGGCCTGGGTGGCGAACGCTTCAGTAATTTGCCCAGCGCGAGCGGCCCGTGGAGGGAGGGCCAGAAGCCGAACTCCCTGCCCGTGCTCTGGCTGCCATTATGTCCGGACCGAACTGCCCAGACGTCATTCTAGTTTGGTCCATAATGATGTGTGTGGGTCAGTCACCCTCTCTGGGCTACATCTGCCCAAGGTCTGTGGGTTCTTCCAAGCCCCGTCCTCTCTCAGTGGGCTGTCCTCAAACCCCCATGCGCACAGAGCATACACGTAACACAAATCCATCTCGGATGCTGAGTACGTTGGCTCTTCTCCGGGAAACATCCTGGGGTTTGACTTTCTCGCTGCCGGCCTGGGCCTGTCACAGTGTCCCTCAACATGCTGCTGCCATCGGGGGCGGTGGAGGCTGATGCAGGCTGAGCCTCCTCTAGAGGTGCCATCGGGAGGGACCAGGTCATGCATCAGAAGGGGGTGCAGAAGGGCACGAGGACTCATGCTGGTGCCACAAATGGCAAAGTAAGGAAGGAGAGAATTTTCAGGAGGGCATCCCGCGGCTCCAGCCCCATCGGATGCTTGCACAGTATGGGCCTTGGGCTTGTTTGCTGCGGACCAGGAGGAAGCTGGTGCTGCCCTCCCCACTAGTGTCCTGCCCCGCTGGGTGAAGTCCTCTGTCAGCCTGTTTGTAAAATGAGCACGTTGTCCTAAGGGACGGAGGCCCTGCAGACTGGCTCCCACCCCTGTGCTATCCTCGGGATGCTGAGGGTCAGCTGCTGTCTCCCTGTTCCTGCGGCCCCCCAGCACCCGGGAGTCTCAGCCTCAGGCCTCTTTTCAAGGCCAATCGATGTGCGCCCCCTTCCCTGGTCTCAGCCCTGGTCCCGGCCGCTCAGCCAGTGTTTTCCCCTGCCATTGTTTTTTCCATGAAGCCACTTCCCTTAGCGATGGCAGTGAGAGAAAGCTGTCCTCCGGCACCAGAGCCCCGACAGCACTCAGAGGCTCCAGCCCAGCAAGGCCAGGACCAGAAGAGGGGAGAGGTGTTCAGGACAGAGGAAAGGAGGGCATGATCAGGAAGGTGTTTCATAAACCCCTTCTGACACGGACGGTCACCAGAAAAACAAATGGGCTGCCCCCACATTCCAGACGGGCCATCCCTCGTTCCCTGCATCCATTCTTCGAGAACACACCTTCGCCAGGCACTGCGCTCGTTTCTAAGCAGGCGGTGATGACGAAGCAAAGGGGAGTGGGAGTGGGAGTGGCTGCGATGGGCTGATTTGTGCCGTGACATGTGGTGTGCGCGGGGTGAAAGGGAGCTCCTCCTCCCATCTGAGGCGACCGCATCTTGCTCACCCCGGCTGGGCAGGATGGCCTATCCAGCTGCGGTCTACGAGCTACAAGCACCCCGTGAAATGGTTTAAGGGATAGGAAAGGTTTCTGTGATGAAGCAAGTTCTGAACCATGGTATAAACAGTTCCAGCCCTGCTGGGTGCAGGGCTGCTCCAGGGCCCATATGTTGGGGTGATCAGGGACTGTCAAGACCAGCTGATGAGCCCCTGAGGCCACAAGACCCACGTTTTCAAAGGACACATCCAAGGGTCATTGCCCAGTGCACACGCGGGACTCTGGGGACTGATTCCACGCTTGGCCCCTGGGAGGGCCTGCCTCTCAGACCCTTCCACTCCCCGCCCCACCAGGTCCCTCCCCTCTCCCAGGTCCCCTGCTGAATGTTCTCCACAGTTCTACCAAAAGGCGGTTTCGCAGAGCTTCTAAGAGGTACATTCCATCCCGAGCACTCTGAGAGACACCCGTGCTCTGTAGACCATGGGACCGGGCGTATATGAAGTCCGTTGTGACCATCTCGTGGACCAAATGGCTTTTAACTTGATGTAAAAATGAAATGACACAAGTTCTTCATCTTCTGTTTTCTTATTTGGAACTTGGAGACCCCGTTACAACATCCTTCATAGAACAGAGATGATGGCTAACCTCAGGGTTGCCAGAAAATATGGGGCACCCAGCTAAAAACAGACTCTCAGATACACAACAGATAGCTTTTTAGTGTGAGTATGTCCCAAATATTGTGTGGGACATATTTATGCTAAAAACGGTGTTGTGTGTCTGAAATTCAGATGTAGCCGGGCATCCTGGACTTTGACCCTGATGAGATGAGGCAAAGCGCTCTGCACGGAGCCGCCTGGCTGGCGGACGGGCTCCAGGGTCCTTGCCGGTAGTGACACCAGCCTGCAGGCCCATGTCTGCTCCTGGGCAATGAGTTTCTCAAGGGAGAGGAGCCTCCTGGGCTGATTCCTCAGCGCCCAGGTCAGTCGCCGGAATGTGGTACATGTCAAGCACATTCCGATTTACAGGGTCATCCAGTATTTCTCTGAAGGAGAAGGACACCTAGAGGTGACTCCTGTCCGCATGATCCCACTTCTCTTTGCCTCCCGTGCCTCCCCGCTCCCCATGGGGTAGTACACCTGTGACTCACGCAGCGAAGCCTTGTGCTGCTCCCCCGAGCAGGGCTTCTCGCCACCCACAGGGTAGAGGGGGCAGATCGGAGATCGGGTGGTGGGCTGAGGTTGGAAGTGTCAGCGTGGATGTGTGCTGGGGGGAAGAAGAGGGCATTGTTCAGGGTCACTAAAGGAGTGGGTGGGCGTCCACAGTGGAGGAGGGGGTTGGTGCGGAAGCACAGAGGAGGGAAGAGTGACTGGGTCAGCACACTGAAGGGAGGTTGGGGGATGGGCTCCCTCCAGCTGCTGCTGCAAAGTGCCACACACCAGGGGGCTTAAAACAACAGTCCCGGGGCAGGACGCCTGAAACAGTGTGGGCAAGGCTGTGCAACCTGCCTTCGGAGGCTCTAGGGGAGAACCTCTCTGGCCACCCCAGCTTCTGGAAGCTGCCAGAGCTCCTTGGCTTGTGGCCGCATCCCTCCAATCTCTGCCCCCATCTTTGCAGGGCCACCACCCCTTCCCTGTGCTTCCCTTCTCAGGACAGTGGCCCCAGAGCTCTGAAGCCACCTTCCCTCCAAGTGATCTCATCTCGAGGTGAACAAGTATGTGAAAATCAGCCACTGAGCAGCTCCCATGCTCAGCCCTGGGCACCAAAGTGATGAATGAGATGCCACCTGTCCTGGAGAAGCTCACATTTAGCAGGTGAAATGCACAACTAGGAGAATGTTTCAGTATATCTGGTGTATGTATGCAAAGAGGAGGTAGGGGTGGGCAGCCCTCCAGAAGGTGTGGGGAAGTTTCTGGAACTGGTTAGCCCAGCAGACCCCGAGAAATGAACCCAGTGGCTAGAGAAGGCCCCACTTTAGGAGGCAAAAGCCTGGCTTCCCTCCTTCTCTCTCCTGTCCAGGTCCTTGGGGAAGGCAGAACACAGTGGAAATGGCCTAACTGATCACATGCCAGCAAACTTCTGGTTCCAAGAGGCTGAGGCCGCCTGCTCGCAGCTGCACGGAGGGGCCTGTCCTACTTGTATCCCCACCTGGGCTCCCAGGAAGGCACCTGTTTCTAAAGGCTCAGGTCGCGCGCGTTCTGCTGGAGCATGACTCTCATTAAGAAAGCCGGCTGCGTCACGCGGGGCAGTGCTAATTGGATGTGGTTGAAAGCTCAGGAGGGGAAGCAGAGACAGTCACTGACCTGTGCACAGAGCTGCTGCGGCTTCCCTGCTCTCCTCCCTCCTCTCGCTGAGGCAGACAATGGCTATTTCTGTTCTGGGATCAACTAGGACACCTGCCTGTGAAGTGAGTGGGCAGGATGCAGACCCTACGTCCCTGGGACTCCGAGCAGGGGAGAGAGCAAGTAAGCCGGTCCATACGTTACGTGCCATTTCATCCAAGGGAAACCGGAAAATATTTGCGGACATGAACTGCCGTGGTGTGGGATCGCCCTGCAGCCAATGGCACTTACCGTCTGCTACTCAGAGCAGCTGGGCATTCAGGGTTCTGTGTTGGGAACAGAGAGGATGATCTGGTGCATTTATAGATGGGCTCTTACGTGTACAGAGCCATTCTTTCTGCCCCACAATTAGAAACTGCAGGCACAGGAGAACCAAATGACTCACTAGGCAGAGAGGAGTGAGGGCATGGTGTCTGTGTCTGTGTGTGTGTGTGTGTGTGTGTGTGTGTGGTCTCCCCATGGGCACCTGAGTGTTTTTGGAGAGATGCCCCAGGACACAGGATCTTGTAACTGCTTGGGCAGCTGCTGAATTCCTCCAGACAGACATTCTCTGACCTTGGCCCAGAAGTCAGATTCCATGAGAGAGATTGGGACTGGGAAGGTGCAGAGAGCAGGTGTCACGCCTGAGCTCCACAGGACCTTCATGCATCTGGGCTCAAACTCTAGCTTTGGGCCCAGCCCCCTGATTATCTGGAAGCCCCCAAGCGTGACTGTGATGCTCTCTCTAGATGAGGAACCCCGGGTCCCTAACCCGTGGCTCGTGTCCTTTTCCTTGTGTTACCTTCCTGAGAGAGGAGTCACCTGTGGGACCTGTGTCCTGCTCCCCACCTCCAGGAATCGGAGAGTTTCTCTTGCTAAACAAGTGACATCCTGGACCCACTCCCACTCAGGCCTGGGACAACCAGAGCAAGGCGGAGGCCGGGCCGCATGGCCTTCTCAGGAACACTCCTGCGTACCATGCACTCAGAGCCCGGACACACAGGACCCACCAGCACTCGGGGAGGGCCGTTCAGCCAGCAGTCCCGCATGGAGGCAGCCGGACAGGACAGCGCAGGAAGTCCCTAGGGCTGGTTTTCTGCTGCTTCCTCCTCCCACCATTTTGTGCAAATCACAGCAGGGCAGAGTCTGACCTACGGGGCTCCTCCTCGAGACACACCTCAAGGAGGGTCCCCCAGGTCTCTTTGGAAAGGAGATCAGGAGGTGACCTATAGAAAGTTCTAGAAATAGCACTCAAATAAAGAGGAAGCTTTGAGGTGGTCTTCTGTCGTCCCCTGGAAGAACTGTCCCCATCTGAATGACCGAATCAATGACAGGAAATTCAGATCTTTCAAAAGCCCTTGAGAAACCAAATTGTGTTTGTGTGACTAGAGTCCTTGAAGCTGAGAACTTTCCAAGGACAAGAGTGGCTGTTTGTTGTTTGCAGGGACAGACAGATCCAGCGTCATTTCTGCGGTGACGGTGGGATGCAGCCCTGCTCAGGGACCGCATCCTGCTGCAGCCTGGAGCTGGAGAAAATGGTCTTCACTTCCTGGCCCATCCAGCCTGCTCCCCCAACGCACAGCCTGGACCCTGGCTCGGGCTTCTCGGTGTCGTGGAGAGCTGTGTGGTTGACTGTCCACACCCCCGTCAAGTGTGTCATCGAGGGAAAATAGGCCCAGCCCCAGGCCAGTCCATCTGCACGTGCCTCACAAAGGCGTTGACCTGCCCATTCTCTGCAGAAATTCGGGAATTCGGTACTGGATGCCCAAGCCCATGGATGAGTGCATGCAGCCTCTGGACTGTTTTCTGTTTTTATAGAATGAATTCCAGGTGATTCCTAAAGTCATGAGCTCATCACAGGAAACCAGAAGGATGGCTCTCCAGGCTGGCTGCATCCATGCCCTGGCACATACCCTGAGTGTGAGGACGGCAAACAGGTGGGCATAGGCAGCATCCTACTATTTCAAGGCCACCAAAATGAGGACCTTGATGCACCTTTAGTTACAAGCTCCCAAGCTCGTCTGACTTTCAGGATCACCCTTGGGGTCTGGGAGATGTGAGAGCAGAGAAAACAAGTTCTTCCAGCTCCCTTTCCTGGACGAGCCTGATTTTGGCATCAGCAGACAGACTAACTTTCCTGTGAGAGTGCCTGTGAACAGACTCGCTTTGTTACCTGCCTCTGGGTCACCTCCCTACGCCTCAGTTTACCCTGAGCAACGTACTAATAAAATCTGGCATTTTCAGAACACTCTACAGTTTGCACCTATTTCTGCCTTCATCATTCTATCATGCCCAAACATGGGAGGTGTGATGGGTCTTTTCGCGTTTCCAGATGAAGAAACTGAGGCTGCATCCACATTCCCTGACTTAGCCAGCAAAGTCCTAAACTGGACCAAACATGTGTCCCGAGGCCAGGTCTTCTGCCTCCTCATTTAGGGCTCTTGCCTCTCCACTCTGTGCACCCAGTTTGGTCACGTTGCCCAAGTATTGCATCGTGAGGCTTCTCTAAGGTGCAGGTGCTACTGTGAGAGCAGCCACCCAAGTGGGCCTCCAGGCTGAGCAGAGCAGGAGTGGGAAGCCTAGAGCTACCCAACTCCGGTGTCTGGGCTGAGGGAAGGAATCCGCTGGCCCCAGGGCCCTGTGAAGGGCTCCTGTGCCAGAAGCTTCTGAGCACCGACCAGGACGGCGTCTACTTGGAAACCAGAGCCTCTGGTCCTGCTCTGCTTAAATCCTCTCAAGGTATGACCCTCTACAACATACAGTCAACCCCGCAGTCCCAGGTGACATGTGGCAAGAGACTGTTAGAACCGGAAGAGGAAGACAGAACAGGCAGGACCTTGTGCTGCCCTCCAGGAGCTCATGACTGAGGAGGGCACAAGCATCCTCCATGGGACTCTGCTGATGCTCCAGGGGAACAGACATGTCTTCTCCTCCAGAAGGGAGTCCTCTTGGCAGAAGCAGCTAACAATGACCTCAACCCTGGCACAACCGGGCTGGTACAAGGGAGCCTGTGGAACGCTGCAGGCGGCCAGCCAGAACGGTGATACTGGGTTAGGGCTGGAGCAACGAGATGCTTCCAGAGTCTGAAAACCCTGGGGGCCCCTGACAGAGAGGGGCCAAGCTTCTGGGTTTCCGAAGGTTCTGCTCGCCCCCCGCAAAAGTCCTCCCTATCACATCCCCGGGTCCTCCAATGAAGAAATTCATTCTGGCTGACAAGCTTTGCTGATGTACATATAAATATCCCAAGAAGAGCTGAGAGGAGGAGCCACTGTCCTCCCAGAACCACTGCGCTCCTCCAGATGGCTTTCCCCCACCAGGAAGTCCTCTTGACAGCTTTTCCAAAGTGTGCTCTGTTAAGTGCTTGCCGCGGGAGGGGCTTTTTGCCAAGACTGGAAATTCTGCACAGTGTCCCCTCGTGGAGATTTAGCCACGTGACAGAGATCACAAGCTCCCTAACCGCACAGCTTCTCAGAACCACGTTAATTGTGTTCACCTGAAGGTTCTAAACTTACTGGACTCCATGACCATTTTCGCCAACAGACCAGTTAATGAGGCTTAGGATGTACAGCGTCAGGGACAGAAGGACCCCTTTGGGTCCCATGAATGTTGAGTAAGAGCCTCCCCTCCTTGGAAAATTGGACCCCAGGAGGGAGAGCTGCTTAGCTTGTGGTTCCAGGAACGAGGAGAGAACAAGGGGTGGTGGGCTTAGACCCAAGTACTCTGGCCCCAGCAGCTGGACTTGCCACCAAGATTCCCCGTGGTGAGGACAGGACTGTCCCTGCCAGCCCATCCACTGAGGATCTCCTCCCCCACCCCTCAGCATTTCCATTCTTTGTTGTCTTAAGAACCAGAAGAGCCACCCAGATGACCGTGCGCGCGCGCGCGTGCACACACACACACACACACACACACGCACGCTTTTGTGATTAACCACCCAAACTGCTTGCCTCATCCAGAGGCCTCTCTCTTTGAACCTCATGCCCTCTGCTTCTAGCTCCTTCCTGGTCCGCTAAGGCAAGAACGCAGCAACCCCAGCAGCCCAGCTAGACCCTGGCCATCCCACTAGCTCCGCAGAGAACCTCCTCCTGTCCAGGGCACAGGCAGAGCGAGCCTTGTCGGTTAAAGATGAATTAACAGATTTGGAATTTGCTTTGGAGCTGACCAGGAGAGAGGGAAACGGTCATGAAACAGAACGTAAGTTCGAAGTCTCAGTATGACTTTCATCTGAGCACAACTGAATTTTTTTTAAGTCCAAAATATTTGCAGTGAAGCTCTCTCATTACCAAATTAAGTAGATACGCCTCCCGTTTCATACAATAGGCAAGTTCCTGAGAAACTACATGAGAAGAGAATTTTTAAAAAATCAAATTATATTTTTCAAAGTACTTGGAGAGCTTTCTATTTAAAAGAATCCCACAAGGAATCCTCCCTTAGAATGAAGAATCCTATTGTAATGCAAATGATCACCTCCTAATTTATCTGTTTCTAAATTTAAATAAACTCCAGTTTATTCCGAATGGTCCAAGAGCAGGGCCCTGTGGCTAATTGAATATTCATGTTAATCTGGACCCACCATACCTACCCTGTGTTGAACACCAGTTTTCACGAAACAAGAATATAATAAAATACACTTAGCAATGAAATGATGCTGAACCTAATTACTTTTTCTTTGATAATTCAAAAGCTTTCAGGACCTCAAAGTGCCAGGCAATCATGGGGTCTGTTCCTCCCTTATCCCAGCACAGACCTGGGTTTTGAGAAAGGGATTAGGCTAAAGCCCACGCATCCTGGACACGTCCTGGGACTTTCGTTTTTGATGTGGGTCCTTTGACTCTTTTTCTTTTCTTTTTTTTTTTTTTTTTTTTTTTTGGGCATGCTTCTCTGTCTCAAAACAAAAACAAACAAACAAAGGAAAAACCCAAAACAACTAAATAAAGCCAGACTTTAGAGTGTATATTTTTCCATGTCCTGGAAATACACCGTCTCCAACTCTGGATTGTTCTAACACGTGGTTGACAACATGGGCACAGGTGGGCCCCTTTCCAGAAATCCAGTCAAACTCTGAAAAATAAAGCAAGATTTAGCTGTTCTTCTCTGCTTGCTATCTAATGAGGTGTGGGAAAGGCCAACAATCTGGATATGCCATGCTTGCAGACGGTGCCTTCCCTAGGAAGACGGTGATCTTCATTTCAAATAATGATGAAGGAAATGATTCGTTTCGAAAGCAAAGTACGCAGTAGCCATCCCCCATCCCTGAAGCAAAGTCTTATCCCTTCACTTCTTTTCAAATACCCTCTGTCCACGCCGTGGGCTTGTGAAGTACACTCCAACCCAACTTCCTGATGCTTTAAAATCCATTCGCTTCCCTGGGTTTGTTAGAACTGCTTTTCCAGGACTCTTGCAACCATATATTCCTACTTAAGCAAATAGGGTTAGCTACCTTTTGCCATTCACAATTCAACAGTGCTCCTAAATTAATTTTTCCAAAAGTAATTCAAATAAAAGCTCGGTTGCCACTACTCTTTTCTGAGCCACAAGATTGAATAAGGCATCGGAATAAAAATGTGTATTACAGCCTTCTTTAATATTTAAGCATGACATTCATTGATTTGTTTCTTGTTTTCTGCAAACCTTGACAACATGATAAAATAAATCATAAGAACAAAATATAGTGGTAACATCTTTTATGGACTTCACATCGTCATCAATCTCAAGCTGTGTGTGAATTATCAGTATAGCAAAAAGATCTATGTTTTAAGAGCTCGAATAGCACACTAGCTGGAGGTTTTTCACAAGCAAACTCAAGGCGAGTGACTGATAAGCATCATTATTATTTTCTGAGAGTCTGGTTTATGGTGTGTTGGGGAGGGTGTTGGCATATATGTTTCGGAAGCAAAGGTTTGATCAATTCTAAGTAGACATCTACTAACATATAAAAAATATAACAAGGCTTCCTGCTGAGCGGCACCATAGTCCCCACCACCCCGTGTCAGCATGACAAGCCCTGCATTGTGTTTCTGGTTCTATTTGATACAGAATTAACCTTTTTTAACGTAATATACTACATATGAAACATGGATCAAACTATGGCTGTACACACACATTCCCCGTTTTATGTGCGCTTTGATTTTTAGCGGCATCATGGCCAATACAAAAAAGAATAAAATAAAAAATAAAAAGCTTGAATTGTCATAGAACTGCAACCTCTCAGAGGCACCAAAGACAAAACAGCTGGGGAAGAATGTGCTCTCCCAAAGGTTCTGGGAGCCAGAGCGGACGCTGGAAAGACTCTGGGATAATGGGAGAGTCTGGAGGGTGTTGACAACAAGCGCTAAGAAGTTGTTTTCAAAATCATCGGCGCCTGCCATAGTAAGATTGTGTCCACACCACATCCTCTTGGTAACAAAGAAACCTCCAGCCCAGGTGCAGCCGTTTGTGAACGGGGCAGGGAGCGTCTGAACACGGGGGACATCTGGACAAGTGCCCGCCCTGAGCTGCTTTGTTCTTTCAGCGCCAAGTTCAAGCAACCCAAGTGATAGTTGCTTTAAAAAAAAAAAAAAAAAAAAAAGCCACAATCTCTTCCCTGTGAATGCTGGCCCTCAGCGGGGCTTAAAGTTTGATGGGAAAATCACCAACAAGGGAAATGTCGGCCGCATCGAATCCAGTTGTGACAAACGGCAACAAGGGGATTATTTGGCGTGATTCCCCAAATCATTACCCGCATTTCCCCCCACACCCGTCACGGTCGTGGAACCGCACAGGAGTCCTCTACAAATCTGAAACGACGTTCCGGAAAGCATGGCAGCTTTGGTGGATTTGCCGGAGCTTTCTATCCGGAAAATGGGTGAATGAAAGCTTGCGAGATGGGGGGCTTCATCCTTGGGATTGCCGGAGTAAATATTAAGATGTTTTCTGACAAGCGGAATATATGTGGTTTCCCACAAAGTCCCACAGTGCTTTGCACTCCATAAATATCACTCCTCTTCCCTTTCAACTTGAGCTCCATGAAATATGACGCCACGGTCCACTAAAGCACAGCCCTACTTTCATTGGTCTCGAGTCCCGGGCATACCCTCATTTACATAGGGGGACATTATTCATCACCCTCATAATTAATCCAAGTCAATTACACCGTCTAAAGGACCTCCTCTCCTAGGCCTGGTGCATTATTACCACCTACTCTTTGTAAAATTAGGCTGGCTCTCCCTCTAGCTGAGTCACATGGTGGCTTTTTCTCTCTCCTCTTTTTGTTATTCCAACCAATTAAAGTCACCATGATTTTCTTTACTCGGCCTAAGAGAAATACCATCAGTATTATTGCTTGTTTGACATTTTGGTTTTCCATTTGTTAGGTTTTATTAGCGATATTGAAAATGTGAATTACTGTATCTTCACGGCCGCAATGCTCTTTGGAGGAGTTCCGGCGCTGTCGGTGCTGCTGTGTACGTCCACTGTAAACCTCTCAGGGTCTGCATTTCATTTGCGACGGCCTGGGGATGGCCATACAGGCAATTGGGAGAGAAATCAAGGCCAGTGCGAAAAATGCCACCGGTAGCACCAAAGAAATGTGGAGTGTGGGATGGCCCGGGGACAGCCCAGCCTGAATGGTTGGTTCATGGCAGGCCCCCGGATGGTCAGGGCCATACAAAATGAAACACCTGCCCATTCGAGCCTGCTCTGGTTACAAAACTCTAACAGCCACGCAAGGAGAGCCTGTGCTGAGCTGACTGATAAACCAAACGTGGGCCAATTTACCTATAAACTCACATCAGATTGTATTTTCTTCTTCTAGATCAAAACACCCGGAAATCACAGGAGGGATGGTGCGCACCCTGCATGAAGGGGTGTAGGAGAAATTTGCTAACCAGTCCCCAATGCACACAGTCCCCTCGATGGCACCAAAGCACACGGGAGCACGCCAAGCAGACACCGAACCAGAGAGGGCTGCTTCACCGACTCCCAGATCCTCCCCAAACAGACTCACAGCTCAGTCATGTATTTTCCTGGGATACTGGATTAACCTCCTCGAGTTGTAATTAACTTGCTGAGTTTGGCTGGGGTGGTCGTGTTAGTCATCTGATTCTAGGGAATAGATCATTAAAAATAATCTAGAATGTTGGCTCCATGAGGGCATGGACTGTGTTTATTGTGTCCATTATATGCCCCAGCCTGGAGGAGAATGTCTGGTATACAGTAGGTACTCAATAAATACCTGCTAGATGAATACACTGCTGGGTCCCCTGCTCTAGGTGCAGCTCTGCTGGGTTCGGTCAGTATTCCCGGAAGTACCGGCTGGCGTCGAGCCTCCCTACCTCTGTTTCCTCACCTATAAAATGGGGATATTCACAGTACCTGCTTCAGGCTGCTCTTGGATTAAATAATCATGTGCGTAAGTAGCGTGTGTATGTATAAACACACACACACATACACGTGTGTGTGCAGGGAGACACACACACAGGTGGACAGGGAGGAGAGAGAAAACAGCACCTGGTCTGCTCTCTGCTGTAAACACCGCCTGCTCTCAGCAAAAAAGGACACTATTATTAATCTTATTTTGGGTTAGCATTTATCACATCTGGTTCACATGACTTCCTGCGCCGATCCAGCCTTGAATACACCTGAAGATCTGAAGGAGGTCACTTTTTCTATTTCTGGAAAAGTCATGAAGGAAATCCAAGGTTTGGAACAAGCCAGTGTGCTTCCAGGAGTCCCTTGTCACTTACTGTTCCGTGCCATCGTGCCATTAGAAACATTGACACTGACGAGCACCTGTGAGGGGTAATGATTTCACAGAGAAAAAGAATTCTGTGCAAACCTTTAATCCTGTGTGTAGATGATACATTAGGACATTTTTTCTATCTGAATACTAATATATAATTCTTGCAGAAAACGAACCACGTGACCCATCTATGTGATGGTCTGAAAAATATTCCATAATATTGCATCAATATTCACTTAATAAAGGAGGAAGTTTGCATCGCTTATGTTACTTCTGTTTGGCTCCCTCAGCTTTCAGACACGCTGGAGCAGAGTTAGTCCTGCAACGTCTATGCCTTGTCAGTCATTCAATTAAGCAAAGGAAGCTTGCTATTCATTTTATTTCTGTATATGTTAATGTTAAAAACTAATAGAAAACAGCTAGTAAATTGTCCCCTGCATATATTGGACACAGCAACAATTACTCTGCCAGAGAAGATATAATAAAAGAGGAAATTTTAATAGTATCCTTATTCCATTTATTCTCTTGGGCTTCTGTTTCAAGGTACTGTAGAAATTAACAATTATTTCTTCTCATTGTTTTGATGATCTTTTTCTATTATGCTCCTACCCGACTTAAAATAAAAATAATTTAAACTTACATTTTTTTTATTCAATTTTATGGTGCCCTGAGATTTACATTCCGGGCAGGAGGAAGAACGGAGGAAAATCGGAAAACAACCCGGAGCTTTTTCCTCCTCGTTCCTCTGACAAGTCGTTGAGGTCATGCTGGTCATTAGCACAACTCAGACGATCTTGATTTCAACGTGGAAATTCACATAATAAAAATAATTATCTTATACATCATTTTATTGACAAATATGTCTGTCTCGTACTTATGAACGTCTGTCATACGCTATATCTGAGTTGTTGATATAGCTTTGCTCTGTAAAGCAATTAACTCAGTTTATATGGCAAATTGTCTAAGGATTTCTCGAGAATGCTTGGGGAAATCTAACAAACTAAAATATTCTCCAATTTATTGACATGCTACCATGTTGAAAAAAGTAGGCCATCAATAACCAGCTTTCGTCTGAAATCTGGGATCTGATTATAAGTCAGGGATTATGAGACCCCTGGCTTGGCTGAAATAAAAAAATAAATAAATAAAATAACAGTTTGATCCTATAAAGAGCACATTTGTTCTTTGTTTTGGCAGAGGAAAATGTCGTGATGAATGGAAATGTGCAATCAAGACAATATTATTTAAAAAAGATAAGTTTTTCCCAGCAAAGATCGCATCAGAGCCACTTCTGAGATGCTGGAACCTTTTTCAGTGTAAGCCACGTTCGGTTTTCCACGGCATCTCTCCCACTCCTCATGAAGATTTGTCAGTTCACTGGCCCTGACAGGTGTACACCCAGGACTATGGGACCCTCCCTCATCCTTTTGTTGGAGCTGTGTGTTTGTCCAGGTCCCGTAAGATACAATCGTCCTGTTGATGCCCAGGTCAATCTCCACATACACACTGTTTTGTAAGTGTGCTACTTTCTCTCTGCTGCATAAGAAGTCACCCCAAAACAACCCTTGCTCATGATCGTACCGTTTCCCTGGGTCAGAAGTCCAGCCCTGGCTTAGCTGAGTCCCCGATCAGGGTCTCAGGCTACAAGGAAGATGTCAGCATGGTTGGATGTGGTCGTTGGCAGAATTCTGTTCCCTGTGCTTGTAGGACCTAGCTCCCCACTGTCTGGTTGGCTGTTAGCCATGGAAAGTTCTCAGGTTTCAGAGTCCCTACCCCACGACAGCCTTCTCAGGGACCCTCTATCATGGCAGCTCACTCCTTAAAGCCAGCAGGAAGGGCCCAGTCCCTTTGTTAAGGGCGTTCATTGGATCACTCAGGCCCACTCAAGGGAAGCTCCCTTGGATTCACTCAAGGTCAAGCTGATCTGAGCCGTGATTACATCTGTAGGGACCCTTCACCTAAACCAGAAACTAATGCCGTCCTGGGGGCAACATCCATCATGCCCACAGGCCCTGCCCATATTCAGGGAAGGTGCTATTTTGGGGGGTGGGAGAGACCCCAGGAGAGTGGAATTTGGGGGACCAGTTTAGAGTTCTGCCTACCAGAATAAATATCTAGAGTCTGAGCACTCTACAAACCTAGAAAAATTATCTAAAACTTGGGCATTTTATCTATAATTTGCCTTAGATGCCTGAAATTCTCGGAGATATAAATAAATCTGAAGTCAATGACTGCTCCCTCCTGTTGTTTCTATTGCCACCACAGGGAATAGTCTTAAATTATCTCATCTCGATATTCCAACTCCCCTTGAAACAAATCTCTGCTCAGATAACCATGAAAAACTACAACAGAGTGCCCTTCATGGAGGGAAAATGTCAGGAACCCTCCACTCTGTTCATGGGATAGCCATTCCCAGCTAGGGATCTAGAGGCTCAGGTCCAAGATGGAAGAAGTCGGTATGTGGCGCTGCAGTGCCAGGACTGGGGAGGAGGGACTGGTCCGTCAGCACCAAGGAACTCTCTGTTCTCGGCTTAGACCTAAGCACACAAATTTGAAATCTTACCTGCTTTAAGCACATCACTATCCTTGGTCCATCTGTTTCTGCCTCCTGCCCTACAGTCAGAGGGAGGCTGTCCCTGACTAGTCATTGTCTTCCAACAGATCTACCCTACCCCTTCCCTTGACTTTGCTACTTTCATTTCAGTCACGTGATAGACTACAAAGGTCCTCATCCTATTCCCAGAACCCATGACTATGTCACCTAACATGGTCAGAGGGAGTTTGCTGGTGTGATTTCACTGGAGACCCCAAGGTAGGGAGACCCACCTGGATTACCTGGTCACAATTAAAGGCAATCATGAGGGTTCTTATTAGGAGGGGCAGGATCAGAACAAGGAATAGGACGTGGGAGGAGGCAAGAGGGTGCGGTGATCTGAGGGAGGCTGCATGCCAGGAATACAAGAATCTCTAGAAGCAGGAAAAGACAAGGAACAGATTCTCTCTGGGAGCCTCTAGAAGGTACCAGTCTAGCTCACACCTTGACTTTATCCCTGACCGAGTGATTTTAGGCTTCTGAGCTCCAGAATGATAAGACGATAGATTTACCTTACTTTAAACTTCCAAATTTGTAGGCCTTTGTTATATGCAGCAGCAGCAAGAAGCTGATAAAGGTAAGGAAGGGTGTCTACTTCAGTGGCTCCAGAGGGCCCAGACCCCAACTTTCTGACTACACTGTATTGGTGTAAGCTGGGCTTGGCTCCTCAATTGGGTCTTCTTCTATAAAGCCCCAGGACACATTGAAACTAGACCTGGAACAAAAATCAGTATCCCAAGAAGCAAGAATAACAGGTAAGACTTGATGTTGGATGATTTCTGCTCTGGTCAATAAGGCCCCTTGAACATCAGAGGGCAAGAGCAATATTGTTGGCATCTTGGCCAACATCAGAGCAGTTTTGTCTCTACCCCTGCTGCGGGGGATGATTTCAAGTGGTGTTTGAATTTATCTAGAGGAAAATGTATTTGTCAGTTTCATCTACATTAATAATGCATTAAAAAGTAGAAAAATTGGGATGTCAATATATTCCTTTCATAATTCAGTCAAGAGGCATTGTTCAGGATGACAGAAACAAAAATAGAGGATTAGGTATGTTATTTAAATTAACAAGATAACCAATGGAAATGAATACTGAATATGGTGATATCAAATGTAGGAACAAGTTTGTGATATTGGTGGAGAGCAGGCTGACATCCAGCTTCAGAATGATGGTTATCACTGTTAAGGTATTGAAGTAGTTCCATAGACTCATGTTTCCTCCCTTCCCACTTCCCACCCTACCATGAAGCCTGTCTCCTTCAAATAGATTAGGTTACCTCCCATTTAGTAGCTAAAGCATTAATACCTGGCAGCAGGGCACATGGGGAGCCCTACCCGAGCACTTTGACCATCACACCTCAACAAGCTAATGCTGGTGGTACCACTTGTCAAAGAAGTTCAATATCACCCACAAGTATAAAGGCAAGTTTAGTGCTTCTTTCCTGCATTAAAGTATCAATATTGCCTAAATCTAATAAATCAAGTAATAGGGTTATAAGCATATTATCTCAAATTATATAGGCCAACTAGACCAGAAAGGACAAGTGAGTTCTATCCAAGGAGCAGAATGGAGCAAGAGGGGCAGGAGGGAAAGTTGCTCTTTTCCGTTCTCACTGCTTCTGCACCATTTGATTTGTTACCTAATATTTTTTCCTCTACTAAAAAAAAAAAAAAAAAAAACCACCTAAAATTAAATAAATTAATTTATTTATAAATAAACCTCCTTCAAGTTCTAGATGTTACATTTGCCTGCTATGCCTCTAGCACTGCCATAATTCCTCAGTGCAGGTTTCTGCCTGCCAAGCAAATGTTTTGCACCTGGAAGGACTCCATGACGGACCACCACAACTATCTCTTCCGTCTTCCGACAGGAAGTCCTTCATTCTTTTCTGTGGTCTCTCTAGAGACAATGCCATGTGCTCAGCAGGTCATGGCATTTTCCTCCTCCAGGACAGGGAGGAAGACTACACATCCTGAGCTCTGTGCAGCTAGGTTGGGGCCATGTTCCTGGTTCTAGCATTTGGGCTGTGGGCAGCTGTGGCTTGCATCAGTTCTCAGCCAAAACCCAGGAGAGCGAACGGGAGATCTCTTGTGCTCTCTCTTGCCCTCCTACTGGGCTCTAGAAGCCATGGGTTGAGGTAGAAGGGTCACAAAGTGAGAGCTGCCTGGATTCCTGAGTTGCTCCATGGAGGACAGTCACCTGGGGGGTTCCCCACCCCAAAGCAGACTTTGCATGGGTGAGAAATAAGCTTCTGGATTTTGTTCTAGCAGCAAAGCTTAACCCATCCTAACTAATACATGGTAAAAATAGAGCTGTGCTGTGGTGTAACATCTGTGTCTTTGAAGTCATACAGACTTTTAGAAGGATTGAGTGTCTGCTCTGCCACCATATCAAATCAGATGGCAGATCTGCCCCATCATTCAGCACCTTGTTGTTACTAACTACACACTGTAAATGTCGCTGAGAAAATACAACTGATGTTGTAAAATCACTACAGTCTCCAAAGTGCAAATGATCAATTTAAAGTTGTCTGTTTGGCTACTGGAGGATAAGTTCTTTTTTTTTTCCCCTTTCCTTTCCATTTCTTTGTTTTCCTTTTCTTCTCTATTTAGCAGTGTGCCCCAACAGATAGAGCAGGAGACACTGTGGTGCAGCATCATTCATCTCATGGAGGCAGGCCTGGGAGTGTCCTGTGGCTGAGACAGGTGAGCACCACACCTGTTTTTAAAATGTTCTGCTCAAAATATCTCTTATTTTTTGAAGAACACCAAGAGAAATGGAGGACTATGGACCCATTTTGTCTGAGAACTAAACATCTTCTACCTCTTGCTTTGGTCTTCTTTCTCCAAAAGAACCCTATTTTTTGAAGAAGGTAAATGGCTGCAAATCCCAACATCCAAGAAAAAGCTACCTACCTCAGTCTTCTTGGAAACTTCCAGAAGCTTCCAGAGTGTTAGTGGAGAGAAGCAGGAGAATGTTGAGAACAGGACTAGCCTGGGATTTGGCAGGGTGCTAGTAAGAAACAGTTAGATCTTTGCCTCTTTGCCACCCAAGGAAAGCTGTTAGGATCAAAGCATGTGTCCCCTCCACTGTGCCTAGTGGTACTGATAAACACTGATGGAGCTGCAGTGTGGGAGGCGAGGGCCAGGGCCAGCACCAAGTGGCCACTGGCAAGCATAGAGCTCAGCCCTGAAACGGGAGAGCCTCAGAGTAGCCCTGGAGGCTTTGCAACCTACAGTTCTGCCGGGGGAGCCGCCTTCCTGTAACCCAGGCTTGCCTTTGCTGAGAAGTGTGAGGCCACTTTTCATGTATTTTTAATATTCTGGTTATCATGCAAAAACTCATCGATGAGAAAGTTTAAGCAGTGTGCAAACAAGGCAGCCTGCTGAGCCGTGTTAAGGTACGTAGCGCACCATGTCAACATGACAAGCCTCACGTTGTGTTTCTGATTATATTTAATAACACAAAATTAGCCTTTCTTAATGTAACATATTGTGCCTGCAATGCTATTTGTTTGAACTAAAAACACCCCTTCCTACTTTTCAGTTGTAATAAAAGGACTCACATGGTGACCCAAATTTCTAACCATTTTCATGCATTTGCAAAACAGTAGGACAACAGAGCAATTCTTCTCTGAAACCAGCCAGAGACAGGCCTGCTGAAATGGGCTCCATTACCCAG
This sequence comes from Lontra canadensis, assembly GCF_010015895.1. Classification (NCBI taxonomy): domain Eukaryota; kingdom Metazoa; phylum Chordata; class Mammalia; order Carnivora; family Mustelidae; genus Lontra; species Lontra canadensis. Next base: position 3,506,413 of record NW_022631073.1, on the reverse strand, counting down.
GGGCATGGCAGATTGTTCCAAACATCTGGGATCGGACTGCTCAGCGTTACTCACGATGGGACCAAGGCCATTCCGTCTTGAGGGTGCAGTTCCCATTTCTCTGTCCTACACCAGAGCCTGCTGATAAAGCCAGGAAACTGTCATCCTGCAGCAGGTCTCCGCTCCTACCTTCCAGTTGACATGGGGGGAGCCCAGCTTCAGGCTGAGGCTTTGGGCTGCACCTGCCTTGGAAGTCATGCGGGCTGAGGCAGCTGAAGGGGGACCTTGGGGAGACAGGCAGCGCTCCCCACAGTCGAGGAGAGAGGAGCCCACAGTGGGAGCACAGGGCTCAGCTCTCTTACTGCCGGTCTTGTGGTTCATTCGGATCCTATACTTTTCTATCTCCCCTTGCTGCCCACAAATAATTCTGAGTTCACACATAAAGTTTATTTCCTGCTTGTTTTGAAGCTAGCAAAGATCATCGTATCCGCGGAGTTCGGGGCTGGGTATGAAAGAAGATGACACTCCAGCCTACTGTGTTCTTTCTCTTTCCGTGCCCTGTTATCTTCCAGGAATCCCCAGGAGACATTTATCAAATGGACACAAATGCAAGAAGCCCCTCCTGGCAGCTTGGTTACGCAGGACATGAGGGGACAGAGGGCCCAGCCCAGAGTCCACACAGTTGGGCTCCTGTAGGGTGACGCAGCAGGGTTAAAGGCAGATCCACACATTCCACCCAGAACACACCAGCTACCTCTGGGCTCTGACAGAACCTACGTTCTAGCTGGCTTGGTTAAAATTTCAAGCGATAAAAGACTAGGAAGTCAAAACTACACCCCAAGAGCCACGATGAAGACGACAGAGTGAGGAAGGCCAAAGGCATGTTCAGGTGCGGACAAAAGGAGAAAGTCTTGGCTTGACAGTGTCATAGGAAGAAAAGAAGGGGCAAATACACCTGAACACTAAACTCAGGAATATATTATAGAATGTTAATTCAATAAATGTGCTCTATACAATACCTTCCTTCTGGAGAAAATCTAGAGACGCTAAAGCTATCATTAGCCATTGCTTTAAAATTGATGCATTAAATAATAAATATGCATCTGATGGAAGTAAATATTATCTTTCATCTTCAAGACCCCCCCAAAAAAAAAAACAGAAAACTTTGAAAAATAAGAGTAACTGCAAGAATTCCCACTTTCACACATGGACAGACAAACTACTCATGTCACACACAGCAAAAAGTGTCACCCCAGAAAATCCAGATGACCACGGACAAAGGATTTAGACCAAACATGCAAACCCCGACATGTGGGAAACAATGGCATCATTTCGAATGTGCGCGGGAAGGATGCATTTTCCAATGTGTGGCACGAAGTTATTGGTTAACTATTTTCCAAAAAACAAAGCTACATCCTTATCTCATATCTCACAACAAATAAATTCCAAATGAAATGAACAAGCCGATGAAACAACACAGACGGATAAGTAATAAATATACATGATCTTTAAAAAAAGTATAGAGTCAGTGTATAAAAAGCCTTCCCAAGCACAAGACCTAAATAAGAAAACAGAAGAAATTGCTAGAAGCTTGTCTGAACAAAAATGAAACAATTGCTGAAAGGAGAAATGTGTAATAAAAAAATTAAACTCTAACCAATTGAGAGAAAATGTTTGCTAAACAGATGACTAGCGCATGGTTACTGTCCTTGAGATAAAAGGAGCTCTTGCAAGTCAATAAGAAAACACTGAGTGGGAAAATAGGTGAAAACACAGCAAGGCGATTCACAGCAGAGAAGCAGGAAGAGCTAACACACTTCCACGGAGGTGACAAGTCCATCCCGGGTCATGTGTATGCACCTGCCGGAGCTGCTATTTTGTCCTTCCTGTTGCTTTTCTCTTAGGGTCTTGCTTGTTCCACTTTGCTTTTTATTGTTATTTTTTTTAAGATTTTATTTATCTATTTCACACACACACACACACTCACAGAGACCATAAGCAGGGGGAGCAGCAGGCAGAGGGAGAGAAAGAAGCAGACTCCCCACAGAGCAGGGAGCCTGATGCAGGGCCATGACCTGAGCCACCAAGGCGCCCCTCCACTTTGCTTTCAATGATGATACCGGGGTTGAGGGGGAGGGGGTGTTACCTGGGTGGCTCGGTTGGTCAAACTTCTGCCTTTGGCTCAGGGTTCTGGGATCCAGTCGGGCACTGGGCTCCTTGCTCAGTGGGGAGTCTGCTTCTCCCTCTGCCCCTCCCCCACTCTGTCTCTCAAATAAATAAATAAAATATTTTTAATAAAATGAAAATGATGATACCAGGGTCCTCGTTAACCCGATAGAAGAGAGGTGGATTCTGACAGATCCCTAAAGGGAAATCTGGGTAAAAGCTTTCTAGAGGCAAATCTGGCAAGGTGTACGAAGTTTGCTGAAAACATGAATAGTCCATGACCCTATGATATCATCTCTAGGCGTCGTTCTGGAGAAAAACTGTGACAAGTCCCGAAAACTCATGTGTCAATCAAGTTCAACACAGTATCATTGATAAGTCATGAGCTTAGAAAAATCTAAATCTGGGGCCACAGGAGTCTGAGCACCTAACAGTGAGTACAGCGGGGTTTACCTCAGCAGCACCGTGAAGGCTGGGTACGGCGAGGTACGCCCAGAGGCTGGCGCGGGGCCAGCTGCATCGTCTGACCACCAGCATTGCTCTGACTGTCTTCAGCCACACTGTGAAACACCAGGGGCCACTGAGGAAAATGCCAGAGAAATGCGTGTATTCACCTGGGGAGATCTGAGGTACAGTCAATGCAGGAAAAGCAAGCTACAAAACAACAATTACAGGAAAATCCTATTTTTTGGCAAGAAAAATATATAAGAATATGTATCATAAACGTTCTGAGGGGAAATAAACCAACTGTTCGTAGCAGCCATCCGCGAGCTCTGGGAACGCACAGTAGTCCTCTCGTTCATGATTCTCCGTGTGTCCTTATTCATCTACAACAATTATATATTTCTAGGGTGATAAAAAAATAAAGCATTTTAACCATGAATGTGTAGATATAAGGAAGTATTCGTGTTACAACCAAAAGTGAGGAAATGAACCAACTGGCACATATGGCGGTTTCAACTTGGTTAAAATACTCGTGCATGTGACATGGGATTCAGAAGTCGGTGCAAAAGGACTACAGTTAAGTTGCAAGACCAGCAGCTCCTCGTGGGGAGACAGAGGAGCTCCTGTCCTGCACCCAAATGCCTACCTGCTGATGGACAAGGTCCTGAGGACCCACGTGGAGTTCATGGCCCCTGCTTGACCCAAGAACTTCCTGCCAGCATGGCCCAACCCATCCTGTGGTGGCTCTGTTGAAAGCATGTCCACTCAGAGCCTCAAAGCGTGGCCCGGAACGACTACTAATGTGCATGTGTGAGGGGACAGAGCTTATGTGTAAGGTCCTCACAGTACATGACATAGTCTGAGGTGGAAAGTGGATGGTGTAGTCTACAGGCCAGGAGTCAGCTGTCCCCACCTGCCCACTCCAGTCCCAAGGTGTCCACCATCTTTAATTCTAGCCTGGCCTTCCAGCCAGAATGGAAGTGGCCTTGTCATGGAGTAGGAGCAGGGATATCTTCCTCAACAATTTGTTTAGTCTTATTTATAACCTTGCAGTATTTAGCCATATGGCCTGTGGGTGCCCCTGTGTCCTCCTGCTCTGGACCCTCTGTCAGGGGTGGGCTTAGGTGTTCGGGACACTAATATAACATTGTTATTGTGGTTGATGTGGTTTTAACATTCTTTACTATTGTTGCAAGTGGCCCTTTTCATGACAAAAATTAGAAATAAGGCCATATAGGCCAAATGACCAATTTCCCTTATTATGAGGATTGTAGTGACCTGTCCCAGCCCTCCCCCACCCTAAACCTCCCCACCTCAGTTGTCCCTCAGGCCCCAGCTTGGGCCCCCACTGTGGCGCACCTTCTGGTCTGGCGTCAACTTCTGCCACTCCCAGCACGCCCATGGCTGTGTCTCGACTCTTCTGGTCAAGATGCCTTCACGATTTATCCTACACTTCACTTCTACCAAGTGAATTCCAACAAACATTCTAGAGACCTACAATTCCTAAACCGCACGGGGGGCTATTCTCAAGGGGCTTGAGGTTTGTCCGGTAGGGCCGGCATTTGTGTCCCGGGCAGACGCTGACTCTCTCTGGTGACCACTTAGTTCATGGGTCTTGACAGTCCACTGCTGCTGCCCCCTCTCCAGGTGACTGTCCAGATGGGAGCAGAGCTTCCAGGTCGTCTGTGGCCTCCCTTCAGTCCCTTCTTATTCCTGCATGAGCACGTGTGCACGTGTGTCTGTGTGTGTCTGTGTGTGTCTTTGCGTGTGTGTCTGCACATGTCTCTGTGTGTGCACAGGAGGAAATGAGATGCTGTTACTTGGTTTTAACAGGGTAACTGCCTTCCTAAAGCTAACTTCACCAGCGCTGCTGCTCTCTTGGGAGTGCGGTCATGATGGATGGGACCCCAGTGATACTGGCGGGAGAACTGAGGACAGCATCTCGCAGACCACTCACCCAGCGTGTGAAAAGACACAGGGACCCGAGGGCCCAGGGAGCAGCCGGAGATGTGGGCCAACAAGCCCAGGGCAGGGAACGAGTAGGTGCCTGAGAAAGGCTGGATGAGTTCCGTGTGCTCTGTGGGCTCAGGGGGAAAGCAGGCGAGCATCAGCTTAGCCTCCTGAAAACATGGGCTGGCCTGCCCCTGCCCTGAGCTCAGACGTGGACACACCCTCTGCAGGCCTAGGAGACACCGTGATGATCTCTCAGGTTTCAGCCTGGAGGGAATCAGGGGTTTGTGAACGTGGATGGGAGAAGCCACTGGAAGGAAGCATACCCTTTAATTCCGAATGCAGGCAATAAAACCACAATAGTGACGAAAATGAAGAGGGGTTTTGAGAGACCTGCACCAACGACAAGGAGCCACGAAAAATCAGTATTTCTTAGCTCTCTGCAAAGCCCGCCATTAGAACGAGCTCTTGCATGCGCTGAGCAAGTGCACGCCATACATTGGCTCCGTGATCCGTGCCACAATTTGTGTTTTTCAATATCTAATAACTATTTTTGGTATTTGGTTCCATTTCATGGATGAAAAGGACCATTCTGAGAACGGGATCCTGCGGCCACTCTAAAGGCTGACAGCGCCCAGAAGAGAGAAAACGTCAGAGGCCCTGACCAATGGTGCCGGCCACTTAAAGCCCCATTAATCAGTGACTTCAGGTCATAAATTAGGCAAAAGAGGCTTTTTCTAAGGAAACTGGTCCTCATTTCGTACCTCCCTGGCTTCCCAAACTTAAGTAGCAACTTCAAGCTTCGTTCCAGCACTGGGTGCCAGGAACGCAAGATGAAAGGAAGGCCATGGAAAGAAGCCAACCACAGTCCAGCCTTCGAGCCAGGAGAAAGCATAGACAAAGCTGGAAAATAAGCAAAAGGCTTTGTTATTATGGTAACTTTGGCTGGTGCGAGTAAACGCAGGCTTTAAAATGCCCAGGGTCACACAGAAACAAAGATCTGGGACCTATTTGCTTGGGAGCCAGGGATCTGGGGAGAAACCGCCAGGATCATCATTCTGGCTGGCACCATGGGGTAATGACCCAGAACTGGTTTGTTTTGATAGTTAAAGCCCAAGGCAGATAACTGAGATACAGCATAGTTGAAAACCAAGCTGGCCCTCTCAGACGAGCCCGAAACCAAAGGCACCAATCCTGAGGAGACGCTTTCTCTTTCCTCCCACATATAGCAGTGAGCACAGGGGTTTACCCAAGCAGCAGCCTGGAATCGAGGTTGGCTGACAGAAGGACACGATGAGGCTGCTGGGTTGCTGTAAGGCCAGTACACGTTTGGTTGGGAAACCCACCAAATGTTCATCTTATGCCAGCGCCTAGACTGGGGGTCCCAGTGTCTCAAAACCCAATTCTCCCAAGAGAAAATACTTGCAATTTGCCTTTCTCCATCTGAGATGGAGGCTGCAATGCTCACATACCCAGCCCCTGTCTGAGGAATGACCGTAACCCCTAACTTGGCATTTTAAAGATATCAAAGGATATTTCAATCAGTAAAACAAAATCCATAGGAAAACAAACAGGATATGACCCCTTCTCAAATGTCAAGCCTCAGAGCAAATCTAGCTCATCCTCCCCCAGGAACACATCAAGTCCAGTGGTACCCTCTAGGATTGACTCTGAAGCAAAATTCGAAGGGATTTTAGGGAAACCTGGTGAACATCTCCTGCTAGGACAGGACAGCCTGCAGCAGTATGGCTATAAAAACTGGATGGAAAGAAAAGCCTGGTTTGAAACGTTGGAAACCAATCAGTACAGCAAGGATCTGAGGATATGAGATGTCAGAGGTAAGGCAAAAGCACTGGAGTGAGCCCTCCATTCACGGATGCTTTATCCCCACTGGGATATCTACCACTTTGCAGCATAGGAAGTAGAGTTGAAGGAGAAAAAGTAGTAGCCCAGGAAAGTCTTGAGGAATGGGGAAGACGACCGGAGTGCAGGGCTGCAGAAAGTGAAGGGCTGAGATTCCAGGTTAAAGGGGACCCCAGGGGAGGAAACCTGATCTTCTGCCCCTGATTCCCCCAGAGTATTTGTCAATGCTGAGCAGTTAAGTGCGGGCCCAGAGCGAAGGAGGAGGAACCAAGAGGAAAGCAGGTGCTGAGAGGCTTAGCAGCTGAGCCGGGGTTTGGCAGCCACACAGTGCGGAGAGATGACAGCTGAAGTTCTGAGCTGCTCAGAGAAGGAGCCTGGTGGGTTTTGCAGGTTTTTGGCTGAGGCTCTGGAAGGACGACAGCCCAGGAGTAAGGGCACACAATGAACAGGCCGCCCCCCTCCAAAGCAGGAAACCCGGCCTAGATAGGGTCCAAGTGATCTTCCCACGCTCATCCCCTTCCAGAAGGAAGTGATAATACCATCCACTGCCTTCAGGAGCTGTATATGAAGTGTTGGTGTCTAATTAAGAAATGCCCAGGCAAGACATATTAATAGGAGTCATCCATCAGAAATCAAGAGGAAAAAAAATTGGTAAGAAGAGCAGGTTCACAGGTGATCCAGGCATTGGAGCAGTCAGATGTGAACTTGAATTGCAATGAACATGTTTAAGAAAATAAATGAAAAATAAAGAATTGCATTGGTGAAAGGGAATCCACAAGAAAGAACCAAAGTGAAGAATAAAATACAAAACTTAAGAATTTAGCTGGCTTAACTGAAGATTAGACACAGCAGAAGAGAGGATGAATGAACTGATAAGCAGGTGACTCTGAAATACCCAAAACTGGCGGGGGGCGGGGGAGGGGAAAACAGAATCGATAGGACTAGAGTTATATGGGGGAAGAGGTCTAACATACAGGAGTTGGAAAGGTCAGGATAAAAGCAACATTGAAAGAGATGTCAGGTGAGAATTTTCCAACTCTGACAGAAGAATTTCCAAACATTCCACATACCCCTGAAAAACCACTTTAGACTGAAACTGAAAATCAAAGACCAAAAAAAAAAAAAATCTTATCAACAGAAATGGCCGAAGGTACACAAAGGAACAACAATAAGGTGAACAGCTATCTTTCCAAAAGAAATGAAGGAAGCCAAAAGACAATGGAAAAAAGTCTTTAAGATGCTGGAAGAAAATGATAAGTAATTAAGGAATTTATGCTCATTGAAATATCCTTTGAAAATGAAGAATGCATAAAGTTTGGAAAATGAGAATATTTCCAGTAGACCGACATGTTTTTAAATATTAAAGCAAATCACTCAGGCAAAAGCAAAATGGTCATAAGTAGATTTATGGTAATGCAGGAAGCAACAAAGACCATCAGAAAGGGTAAAAGTGATTAAAACAACAATAATAATGTGCTGAGGGTGCTTTACTACACACAGAATTAAAATACAAAACAACAATAACATAAATGCATTTAAAGTATTATAAGGTTCTTGCATTGTCAGAAAAATAATAAAAGAATTAATTTGAAGTTGAGTCTAATTAATCAAGGATGTACGAGTCACTGAAATCCACCAATAATCTCTACCGTAACCACTGAGAGAAAATAACACAATGCATATCTCACAAGCTGACAGACGGTGAGAATTAAATAAATAACATTTCATTAAACTAATTAAGATCAGGATGGGGAAAGAGTGGGATCATACCAAAAAAAAAAAAAAAAAAAAAAAAAAAAACCAAAGAATGAGAGGTTAACTATAATCCCTACATACAAAGTTTTTATTAAATGTAAATAAAACAAAATGAATACACCAATTAAAAGACCAGTATTATTTTTAAGATAAAAATTTAAAAGCCTAACTAGATGCTGCTTTTAAATACCTAGATGTGTCTGTGTTATTTGCAAGGACACGGTTCATTTGAGAGTAAAAGTGAAAAGAGAGACCCATCCCATACAAACATCATCCCAAAAAGACTCATACACTTGTTTTCAGGTAAGGTAGAGCAGACTTGAAGATCAAATGCACTTTAGCCATTGCATAATGATTAAAGAGGTAATTCAACAGTAAGCCAAAACAATTCCAAATGTGTTCCACCTCAGAAAATGGCTTCAAAATATATAAAGCAAACCAGACAGAAGTAAAAATAAAACCACAGAAATCTAATGGTCTCAACACCCTATATCAATGGAAGTTAGAATAAACAGAAAAAAAAGAAAATCAGTAAGTTTATGGAGAGTTTAAAAGACACAATGAACACATGTGACCTGTTTCACATCCAGAGGACACCATACTGAGTACCTTCAGGACACATATTCTTTACAAGTACACACAAAACAGTTCTTAAAACAGAGTATGTGTTTAACCATAAAGCCAGTGTCAACAAATCCCCAAGAACTGAAATCACAGAGAGTATGCTCCAGGACCCGAGTCAGACTGAGCCAGAAATCAATAACAAAAGAGGACTAGAAGTTTCTTCCTAACTGTTTGGAAATTAAGCAATATAGTTTTAAATAATATGCAATAAAGAAGTTACAAAGAAAAAGTAGAAGATATTTTGGACAGAATAATAGTGAAATCAAGATATACCAAAATCTGCAAATAAAGCAGTAGCCTTGAATTCATATATTGGAAATGTGAAACACCTGGAAAGTGATCTAAGTCAAAGGCATTTAAACTTTTTGGTCTCGGGTCCCCTTTGTAGTCTTGAGAGCTACTGAGGACCCAAAGAACTTCAGTTTATCTGAGTAATATCCATCGCTATTTACAATAATCTAAATTAAAACTGATATACCTTTAAAATATTTATTAATTCGTTTTTAAATGACAATAATGAATCTATTACACATTAACATAGATAGCATCATTTTAGAAAAAGAAATTATATTCTCTAAAGCAAAATATTGGGTGAGCAATTTGGCACTGTTTTACATTTTTGGAAATTTCTGTAATGTCTGGCTTAACAGTAGACAGCTGGATTCTCTTATTTGCAGCTGCATTCAATGTTATGGAATTTTGTTTTGGTTAAAATATATAAAGAAATTCATCTTCACACAGATATGCAGTTGGAAAAAGGAGATTATTTTAATAACCTTGTCAGATAATTGTGTATGGACTTCTTTAATACTACACCAAAATTTGGCAGGTGTAGTTTCATAATGACCAATTGTACTGTGAAATCTGAACCCGTATGAATGCATTTCCATACTCACATGCTTTAAAACACATTGGTCGATCTTATACACTGAATGGATCTTTAATTGTTAATGATTTCATAACACTACAGAATGGTCACTTAAAAAACATTGATTTCAAGTTATGAAGATCTTTCACATATTGGCCCATGTCTTTATACAATACTTTAAGATTATATTCATTAGTATCTCTACCTATCTCATTATAAAAGTCTTAAAGTATTGAGAAGCTACAAAGTTCACAGTGGGACCAGCCATCCCAGTTTGCCTGGCACTCTTCCGATTTTAGCATCTAAATTCCTTCCAGTGAAGAAAAACTCACAGTCCTGGGCAAACCAGCATGATCCATCCAGAGTTGACAGATTGTAAGCCTTGCAAATGTTTCAATTTTGCTTAAAAGCTTGAATTTGTCATTAGCAATACACAATCTCAGTTACCTTCCTTGAGAGGACAAGCACATTTGATTCTTCTTTTGAAAAAAGATGTCTGCTGAACATCCAAGTTGGAATATTCACACTTGACTGTTATTTTTTCAAGTAAAAATAGTGAGCTACCGACATAACTGGCTAGTTTCACTTTGCATCTCAATCGTAAGGGTGCTTCTCTGAGTCCATCTCTGAGTCCATCCTTGGACTTGAGTACTCAGCAGAAAGGCTTTATGCAAACTTCTCATTTGCCATGCAGAGTATTAAAGGAAAAATAAAATTAGTATTTTTGACCACTCATCACATATATACTTTTAAAAGAAATTAGCATTTTGTATAGAAGTATTTGGCATTAAAGAATGCACAGTTTAGGGGTACCTGGGGGACTCAGTTAGTTAAACATCTGACTCTTGATTTCAGCTCATGTCTTAATTTCAGTCATGATCCCAGGGTCATGAGTTCAATCCCTGAGTCAGTCTCCATGCTGGGGGTAGAGCCTGCATGGGATTCTCTCTGTCTCCGTCTCCCTCTGCCCTTCCCCTCCTACCATTCTCTCTCTTTCTCTCTCTCTCTCTCAAAAAAAAAAAAAAAAAAAGGAGAGGGGGAGAAAGTATGGTTTAGTGCTGCTATGCTAATTCAAGGTAGGACATCAACAGTTTTGTTCATCATTGCTTTTATACCACTAGTGTAAGAAACAGTACAGTGGAAAAGGTAGTAAATATTGTATATTGTTGTTTTAGTATTATTATGAAAATAATATTTTGAATTTGTGGAGCTCCTAAATTCCTTGGGTACCTCCACGGTTCACAGAAGACACTTTGAGAAGTGATGACCTAAATACCCATATTAAGAACCTAAAATAAAGGGTGTCTGGGTGGCTCAGTAGGTTAAGCCTCTGCCTTCACCTCAGGTCATGGTCTCTGGGCTCTGGGATCAAGCCCCACATCGGGCTCTCTGCTCGGCAGGGAGTCTGCTTCCCCCTCTCTCTGCCTCCCTCCCTGCCTACTTGTGATCTCTGTCTGTCAAATAAATAAATAAAATCTTAAAAAAAAAAAGAACCTAAAATAAAAAGCAAATTGAGCCCAAAGAAATAAAATGCGTAACAGAAGTTACAGATTCAATACTTGTTAGATTTAATATCAAATTAGAGGTGGCAGTAGAAGAAAGAAGAATAAAGATAAAAGCAGACACCAGCAAAACATGAAGCATATATAATTGAAAATAAACATAGCCTGAAGTCGGCTTTTTGAAGTCTAACAAGATAGATAAATGGATCTAGTGAGACTGATCAAGAAAAAGCAGAGTAACAATATGGGTACCAGGAAGAAGAACAACAAAAGGCCATCTCTGTAAGAATTTTAGACAATAAAAAGATAGTTAAGAAGATGGTACTTTCAACAACTTCATATCAATACCACTGGGGAATTTAGGTGAAATGGAAAAAGTTATTGAAGCATACAGAACTGACTAAGTAAGAACTAGAAAACCCAAAAAGTTGAATGGGTATTAAAGAAATCAATTCTCTAGCTCAAAGATCCCACAAGGAAAACTCAATGCCCACATGACTTCCCTGAAGAATTCTCATGAACACTTAAGAAAGAAATGGTGCCAATCTTACAAACTTTTTCAGAGATAGCAAAAGAGAAACCATGTGTTTTTTGAAGCCAGCATAATCTTGCCACCAGTATCTGACAATTATGAAAAACAACAATTACAGGTTTATCTCTCTTTAACATAGATGTAAATATACCAAATAAAATATCAGGAAATTAGATCCACCATGGAAGAAAAAGATAAATGCATTACCTCTCCATGGAGTTTATTTTAAAAACACAAGGTTAGCATAATAAATAAAAATCAGTCAAGATAATTGGTTACATTGACAAAATAAAGGAAAAAGTTGCAATCATTACAGCAAATGCAGAAAATGATTTTAATAAAATTAAGCATTCATGATAAAAATTTAACAAATTAGAACTAGAAGGGAGCTTACTTACCTTGATAAAAGACACATGTGCTCTCACATGCACACACACACACACACACACACACACGCACACACACACCAGCAGAGATCATAATTGCTGATGAAACATTGAAATTTCCCCCTGAAGCTGGGAAAAAGACAAAAGTGTTTGCTATTATCACTATGATCAAACACCATACTAGATGTCCTAACTAGTGTAATAAGGCAAGAAAAATAAAAATATAAGTGTTGGAAAGGAAGAACCAAAACACACTTTTTCAGGTGACATGTTTATGTACATGGAAAATCTTACATAAATTATTAGGCTTAATAAGCGAATCAAAGCATCTGTATTCAAGGTCGATGTATAGAAATCAAGATTGCATTTGTACACACTAGAAAGAAACAACTAGGAAATGATTTCTTTTTCATTGACACCAGTTATAATAGCATAAAAAATCACATATCTAGGGGAAAACGTACTGAAAGATGTAAAATCTCAGCACAGAAAACAGCAAATTATTGAGAAAAGTTACAAACTGACCTGAATGGAGATAAATATCATATGCACTGATCAGCAGATTCCAAAGTATAATCCTGTCAGTTCTCTAGAGAGTCAGTAAAACGCCAGTCTTGAAATCCCAGGATATTTTTTATGTGAGGTTGATGAACTTACTTTAAAATTTATATGGAAATGCAAATGATACTCTTGAAGTCAAAATATATAATAGTTTCATAAGATAAAGATGTATTTCCTGAGTCAATAACTGCTACACATGATGCAAAGCGTAGAAGAATCCGGAAACACAAACATACCCCATTATTTACATATGTACTTGTATGGATACCTACATGTGTACGTGTATTTGCATGGATGTATATGTGGACATGGGCGTGTTTTGTTAACATATGACAAAGCTGCCTCTGTTATTCAGTGGTTAGAATGGTCTTTTCAATAAATGGTGCTGCAGTGATTAGACAGTCATGTGTAAAAAATGAATCTTTTTTTTCATGGAGGAAGGAAGCAGCCCATCTTCCGCCATACACAAAACCCAGGGCCAGATGACTCTTGATCTTAGATGTAAATGACAATCAATCAAAGCTCCTAGAAGGTAACATAGGAGAGTATCACTGTGACCTCTGGATAGGGAAAGATTTCCTAAATAGAAGGCAAAAAGCATTAATCATGAAGGAAAAGATGATTAATTGAATTGAATACAAAAGTTTTCGTTTATCAAAAGATAACATTAAAAAAAAGTATTAAAAGAATAAAAATAAGGCATGCCCTGGGAGAGGTATTTTCATTACATATATTCAACAAAGAACTCAGATCCTGACTATAAAAGGAATTCCTACAATTAAGAAAAAGACAACTCAGCTTTAAAAATAAAAAAGTCAAAAGTATAATCCATAAAAGGAAAATTGGTCAATTTTGAACTTCATCAAAATTAAAAACATTTGCTCCATGAAAGACCCTGTCAAGAGGATGAAGAAACAAGCCACAGAGTGGGAGAAAATATTTGCAAACCACATATGCAAAAAAAAAAAAAAAACAGTATGTAGAATATATATACAGACTTTAAAATCCAACAGTAATAAGCCAGCAATCTAATTGGGAAATGGGCAAAACTCAAGATGAGACATCTCACCAAAGAGGTTATACAGATGGTACAGAAGCACTGAAGATGTTAAACTTCATTTGTCATTAGGAAAATGCAACATAAAACTGCAATGACATGTCACCCCACACCTACCAGGATGACGAAAATACAATACAGTGACAGCACCAAATGCTGACAAGGATGCAGAGGAATGGTTCGTTCACACATTCCAGAAGGGACTGTAAAATGGGAGAGCCAGACTGGAAAACAGGTCACCAGTTTCCCTTACATACTAAATGTGCAACTATCATTGCACTTTTGGGCATTATCCTAGAGAAATAAAAACATGTTCACACAAAACCAGTACTCAAATGTTCATAGCCAAAAAGTGGAAACCACTCAGATGTCCTTCAACAGGTGAGTGGTTAAACAAGCTGGCGTATCCTTATTATGGAACACTACTCAGCAATAAAAAGGAATGAATGATTGACACACACTACAACTTGGATGAATTTCAAAGGAATTAAGTGGAGTGGGGGAAAAAAGCCAATCCCGAAGGTAACCAACTGTATAGTTTGAAATACAGAATTTCTGAAATGAAAGGATTATAAAATGGAAAACATATTAGTGATTACTAAATCCAGAATGGGGAAGGGGAGGAGACTGTGGCCAAAGAAAGACAACATGAGGGATCCTTGGGGGGATGGAAATGTTCAGTATCTTGACTCTCAATGTCAACACCCTAGTTGCAAATTTGCACCACAAAATGCAAGATGTTTCCACTGGGAGAGTACTAGGTAGAGCCTATATGGCTTCTCTCAGTATTATTTCTTACAATTACATGTGAGTTTCAACACGGAAGAGTTCCACTAAAGAATAATTGCAAACCTAAAACAAAAAACCAAAAAATCAAAGACCTTTGGTGCCTTTGGTGAATTTCACTAAAAATGACTAACAAGCATATTAAGTAGTATTCAACAGAATCAGTCACCCAAGAATTGCATTTATAACTTTGAAGAGATACCACTACTTCGCCACCAGAATGGAGGGGGAAAATGCCGCCAATAGAAGCATTGCCTAGACGGGGAGCAGCCAGAACTCGTACTCACTGCTGCTGAGAGCACGCACTGATTCGAGTCACTTGGAAACCTGCTTGACAGAGTCTAATTCTGTCTTAGTCTTTGACCTAGCACTTCCACCACTAGAAATATACTCAGGAGTAACGCATCCGTACGCCCATCAGAGGAAATGCACAAGAATGCCCTTGGCAGGGCTCTTCGTAATAGCCAAAACCTGAGGAAACCAAGATGCCCATGCACAGTAGGACACAGTTACCCTGGGATCCCTCCGTCAGGCAGAGTACTGTGCACCAGTGAAAAGGTACACATCATTGCTATGTCTAATGAAACCGAGGATTCTCACAGAGATATTATTGAGCTGAAGAAGTTGGGTGCAGCAGACAAGACAACTTGTCTTGTCATTCATATGCAAAAACTACACCATAGGGACAGATGTCAGAACAGTGATTAGCTTAGCATGACAGAGAGAGGAGGAGGCCTGAGGAAGGCTTCTGTTGTAATATCCTGTATCGTAGCAAAGGGGAATGCAATGAGACTAAACGTTGTGAGCACCATGATGGGTAGAATTCATGACAGGAACCTCAGAAAATGACTCTTTCCTATTCAAGCTGAAAGGAGATGATAAAGAATACAGGAGGCAGGAGAAATTTGTGACAAAAAGTGACCAGTGATACGGCCCTTGACGCATGCACAAGAACGAGAAGCAGGAAAACCTCAGTGTTGGAGTGGAGCAAGGACGCAAGCAGCTGCTTACGTGTGACTGCTTAGTCCTGCGGAGAGAGACGCTGGGGATCGTCTTCTCAAGGGGTGAGTAAGGAGGGCATGTGTAGAAGATGATGACCGCGTGTTATCAGGCAGATTAGGAGGGGGCAATCTCCCAGTGACAGAGTCGTGGTAGATGGGCAGCTCTCTGACTTGTCAATGAGATATGACTGTCTCCAGTTACGTAAAAACAACAACAAATACCATAATTGTAAGTCGATTATAAAGAGCATTGTCTTCGTACTATGAAAGCTCTCAGAGGTCAACGTCCTGCTAGCCCACATTCGCGCCACCTTCACGACCCAACACAAACTGGTTTCTGAGTGATTTACCCACCTCCCGCGTCTTTGTAGTTATTAATGTTCCTCTTCAACATGTAATTGAAGAGGGTATGTAATCGACGATGCTGTGGGTTCAATTTTTATGGCAATTGAGAGATGACATGCACGTTATTTCTCAAGCCCCTTGTGGACGTGGTCCTCAGCGCCATTCTGTCTGGCTAAGGTCAGTCCCGGTGCTCCTGAAACAGGCGAGCGACAGGTCAAGGTGGCATGTGTGAGATGGTGTGCTCACGAGCGCTCGCGCACCGCCCCTGGAGCCCCGGTGGCACTGACGGCGGCATTTAGCACGACGGACTCGGCCTCCACAGCCTGGGTGTGTGGGGGTGTGGGGATGGGGGGATCCCAGTTTCTCTCTTCTCCATTTTGGGTAAAGAGCACCGTGTGTTTCTGTCCTTCCGAAACAGTGCTGATACTGTAGTGTAACAGAAATGAAATCCGTGCCTAAAGTGATTAACATCTGAAGTCAAATTCCTCCTGCTCAGAGAAGAGGAGGGAGTTGAGACCGTGTTCTCCAATTACGGCTGCTCAGTGCTGTCTGCTGAATTTATAGGCAGAAAATATGCCTTTCAGACGTAACCCCAAAAAGGCCTAGCCTGCCATGTAAACCATGAATAAAAGATACTTGGAAAGGGGAAGATTTGATAAAACCTTTAAAAGTTCTCATTCGTAGCTCTCCACAACCTGAAGAAAATGAGGTACGGGAGATAGGACCCATAAGAAGCCTCCGTTGGGGCCACATATCCCAGGGCAGCAGAGGAGCCCCATGGAGACACGCATGTCCAGTTCTGCAAGGACTCAATGGCACCATCAGATGCAGCAGTTTGGAGACTGACGTGGCGTTGAGCACGGGCCCTTAGAGTCCTCAAGTCTATGCTTGAACAAAGGAGCCCGTTGGCTGGTGGGGTCACGGCTAGGAGAAGAGAGCTCTTTAAAAGTCATTCTTTTCTAGTGGAAATGGTCCTGTCTTGAAGGAGGGTAACTGGAGAACCCTTCATAGCGTTAACGCAGCTTTCTCTCCTGCCCTTGACTCTTTGGGTCCCTGCTTGCTTCTGGATGGAGAGGGAGAGAGAAATTAAAGGGAAACTCACATTGCTTTTGTTCACACAATCTAAAACGGGTTAACCACGACCCGCAGAGGCTCCTCAGTCTCAAAGCCCTGGGCTCCCCTATCCCTGCCTCCTGAGTAATAACACAAGGAGATGACATTCCTGTGTGTCGACCACATGACCATTCTGTTCCAGGCTACACACGCGTACGTGCACACACACACACACACACAGTGCGCTGAGTTGCACGATCACGGCATCCTTTCAGTACTGAGGAAACACCAGGCCAGAGCTTCTCCGTAGCCTCTTATACCATCACTTGGGAGACTCTGTGTGCCCCACGCTGCAAACAACAGTTAGAAATTCAAGCCCAGACCCCCAGGGCATTTGAGGAAGGGGGAGCTTATGACCGCGGCCAGGGCAGGAGTAAGACCACCGAGCTGCGTTCTGATTTGATCAACGACCAGGTCAAACTGCAGCTCTCGGAGCGACATCTGGGGGCTCTTTTCCCAGCACAACCTCGCTGCGGTTTCTAGTCTCCCTGGGATCTCTTGTCCCGCATCTCTTCCTCCCCAAGGACCCTGTCCCCACCGAGGAATCCCACTGGGCGGCGGGCTGCAGGCTAGTAAAACGAGAAGGACATCAGACACTGCTAAACCGCTGGGCCTGGGAGGGAACGATGGGCTCACAGATAAACATAATGGGGGCTGCGGAGAAATTTCAGGGACAGGGAAACGACATCTAATGCCCGAAGGGAAAAACCTGTGGCAAGCTCAGGGATATATTGCTGCCGAGGCAAAACTTGGCAGGGCCCCCGGCCTTTCTCAGTACGGGATATGCGTTAATGGATCCGAAATATTGGAAGCAAATATTGACTCTGACTCCTAAAAAGCCTTTAATTATTTATTTTGAATAATTTGATACTCAAGTAAATTAATGCTAAAGCATTTCTCTGTTTGTGCCAAATCAGTGCCTCGCAGTGGGGACCCAGTCCCTCTTTGCAGGCGAGCGCTCGCTCTCAGTAGGTAATCCATTTCTGCAGAGTGCCATTAAGTTAATTTCAAAAAGAACCAGTAAAGGTATATGGAGCAGGCAGTAATAGCATGGAAAAAATCCAAAATTACTAGACCCAGCAACAGAACTTGGATGCCATTTTCATGCACTAATAATTTGTAGTCTACGTATTGAAGGTAACTATAAACTGACTACTTTTCGTGCTAAAGCATTCGGGTAATTAAAAATACGCTGTTAGTTGTCTCTCTTTCAACATTTGGGAACAAGATGCCTTTTTTCTCTTCCTGGATAAATGCGCCTTGCAGACTGCACCCAGGGCAACGCGGAAGTCCCGTGTCACGAAGATGATCTCAGTGTCCTTGTTTTCCTCCTGGAGCTTGAGGTGGGCCTGCCCAGTAGGGCAGCAATGAGCCGGGGACGCTCTGGGGAGGCGCCCAAGAAGTCGGCTGCGTTTTAGCGGAATTACTACATTAGGAATTTGTTACTAGGAACTATTCTGGAAAAATGACATGAAATTAGGCATCTGACAACAGAAGGGCACCCACCAAAATACATCATATGCTTTTGTTTAGGGGGAAAATTAATAAAACACAGGCAGGAAACAACTGTTGAACAACATTTTCAACTTCTAAGACCAGGTAAAGAGAAGCCAAAGTGTTGAAGTTTCTATGAACCTCAGAGCATTTCCTGTCCCTTCACTGCATCTCTGGGCGAGTGATCTCTCTCCACTTCTATTTCATCCCCAACAGCCACTGTTCAGGTTGTTTTCATAAGCTACCTATTTCTAGAAGCTAGAAGTCCCTGTTGAAAAGGGATCAATTTAACGAAGGAAGGTTAAAAAAAAAAAAGGCAATCTTTTTACTATTCATGAAGGATCTCAATATTATAGCAACCAGACTCGACCAGAGCCATTGTTCCTTTGCAACTCCTAGAGAAGGCGTAATTTTAACAGTAAAAAGCCATTTAACTATTAATTGGGTCTAAGCCATAACTACGCAATTAGTCAAGTAATCGCTCTGAAGGACAGAGGCTTTGATCTTCACAATGAGGAGATGTGAGAATGACAAAGAAACAGAGTTCCATTTTGGATTTTCCCCACAACCTGCATTTACCTTAATTGGAAGATGCCGCTTAGTCCCGTAAGTGTCACGTTCACATAGGTGGCACCGGGGACAGCGACGGCTTCCACACTCACCAAGTGCTGCTATCTGGGGTGGGTCTTTTTAAGGCTCTCTTTAAAGCTATCCTGTGGATTTGGCAATTCTCTGGGTAATTTGCCTAAGAGAATTCAGCTGCCTCTCGAGGTTGCGACGGTCCCTGGAGAGGATTTATCCTGGCATTTTAAGGGAGATGGCACAGAAGCCAAAACGTGGGTGATTCCAAGGTGGGTTTCTGGCCGTACTGGCATTTCCTGGGCACAGAGGACACTTATATCTCCATCTGTGACCTGCTGGCTTTTCCCCTCGTGCCATACATGTCCCTTCTTTCTGGGCACCGGAAGGGCAGGCTTGCACCTACGCTGAACCACGAGCACAAAAACCCACACCATGTGATGGCTCAGACCACAGCTGGTCGGCATGTTTTAAGAATTCTGGATTTTCTGTCTTCTGGATCTCAGGCTACGTAACAATACCCACATGCATATCACCGTCTACGGTCTGGAATGTGCATGCATTGCATTACCCAGCATCGCCTCTGCAGCTTCCTGGGAAGTCAGCACGACTGTCCCTGCCGGACTGATGACAAACATCAGTGACTTCCCCGGGTCTCAAAGTGGGACACACTCGGGAGCAGGGCTCAAGCTCAGACAGACACCAGCTGAAGAGCATCCAGAGCCCTCCCACACTTCACGTACACAAACCCAGCATCCACAGAACAAGATGTGTGTAAGAAGTGGAGGAGGAAGGGTTCCCTATTCTCCCCGCCCTGGTGACAGAACCGGGCAGCCCCATCTACAGTTCGAGTCCAGAAGACTGAAAGGTCCCCTTGTCAAACTCTCTTCTTCGCCCAAGGCCTGCCAAGGAAGCACGAATCTCCCCCCCTCTCCATCCCCTTCTTTAGGCTAAGGTAGCATGACTGCAATGCTCCAAGAAGTGTTACATGGGAGGGGGAGCCCATTAACTCAGGATCCCCCATTAGCCCACATTTCCAAATTTGCACTCAGCAGGACCCAAAAGGAATGACATTTAGTACTGGAACATCTGGATCGGAGAGGAGGAAGGGAGGGAGAGGCCGGGAGTTGTCACAGTGAGAAATAGGGCAGAGGGAAACTTCCTCAGGAATTGGGAAGGCCTTGGCCGCTGCAAAGTGCCCAGACTGGATGTAAGAGGAAGGAAAGAAAGAAAAATACACAAAAGGAGATGTGTGAAAAGCTGCCAGAGACTGGTGGGACCTGGGGACAACTTCCCCAGCTTTTCCTAGGATGCATCTTGGATAAGCCAAGACAATAGAAGTCCCCCTGCCCAGAATGCCCTTCAGGGGCTGCGGCACGGCCTGGCGGGAAGACCAGGCACGTAGCTGGCCAGCACCGTCTCTCCTGCCTTGGATCGTGGCACCACCATCAGAAATCGGACCCGCATGCCACCTGGATCACAAGGTAAACTGCTCAGGTGTGTCTCCTGTCTTCCTAGTGCCAAGGACACCATCACAACCAGACAAGGAAAAGTAGCCGGGAAAGGGAAAAATCCCTTGTCCAACCCTAAGGTGCCATTCTGTATCCCCGAGATGTTCCAGAAGGACCTTGACTGAGGGCCTTTCAAGCAGCAATGACACAAGCCAATCCTCCGGACGTTGAAATATGGGGTAGGAAAGCAAACCCTGTGCTTCCCCAGGCACCGGGAAGGCCGGCTCAGGGACTTGGAATCTCCCAGTGGCAGCACAATAGGACTGTCGCCTTGGTTCTCGGCTTGCGGCAGGAGCCTGCGTCCCACGACTGACAGGGAAAACTTGCAAAATCTTTCTTGCCAAAAAAAAAAAAAAAAAAAAACCAAAGTGAGGACCCCTGGATCGAGCCCAAACTCAGAAGCCAAAAAAATGAATTTGCAAGTAAAATGAGGTTCTGAGACATCACGCATGTGTGGCACGCGAACTCCGAGAGCCTGGAACCCGAAGCAGGCTTGCGCAGACGCACACCCAGCGAAACTCCGAGCGTCGCGTGCCAGGGTTCATGACATATGAGAGTTTGTAACTTCATTTTCTATAATACATTTCACACAAATTGTACCCCGACTTGCTTTGCAGAGTTAAATAATACAGTTACATACCCTATGAGAATTCACCCACAGAGTTAACGTACTAGAATATTCTGGTCCCATAATATACGGAGTCAGTCCTTGGTTTCTTATAAGATTCAACACACGCCCACAGTGGAAAGGGTCAATTTCCTTTTATTCAATGCTTTCCCTGCATAAAGACAGATCATGGGCTATATTTTACTTAATACAACAATTTTCAAACATTTTGACCCGCTTTCTCAAATGGCACCAAAAATACCCTGCACGGCAGGAAAATAGTATAAACAGGGGTAGAGTGTATCCTGCTGAAAATACACAGAACAGATTTTTGGCTAAAAGATGGGAAGATTAAGGACAGAAGCAGCAACTCCTCTCCCCCCCCATAGGGATGCCCTGTAGGCAGTGGAGAGAATGTAGTAAAGTACAACTAAAATTGGATTTAATCATCGCTGCTAATAAAGGGCCAAGGCTATGTGGCAATTTACTGTGCTGCTGGCAAAATGAATTGCTTAAGGCACATTAGCAGCGTATTAGACAACACACAGTAAGTAAATTATGATTAAAATAGCTAGAGTAAATACGGAACATGCTTTACCGTAATAACTCTTTTCAAAAATCTTTTAGAGATACCTCCCCCAGTGAATCTGTTTATCATCTTCTACAATTTTTATCAAATTCAATAAGCATATTTCTGACTCTATAAAATGTTTTTGATTGGTCTTTTTATTTTTTTTCAATTGGGAAATGAAAGAATGATGTCATCTGACAGCATTAAATACTATTAAACAGACCATAACTAACATTCGCTGTATAAATTATACATAAGCTGACACTTTTATGCAGTTTGTGAAGAATTGCTTCATGTGTTATGCAATCTTTTCCCCAAAAAAGCTCCACGGAATAACATGCTGGGTTGTGTTTCATGGCTACAAATTGGTAACTGAATTAGCATTCACTTATGAAGTTTTCACAGGGAACCCTTCTCATTCAAATACTTGTAGATTATAATTTATTTTTATCTGAGGCATAATTTTTCATGTGGCGTTTTTGCCAAAATCAATATAACAGGAGCCAAGCCCTGTTCCCTATTCCCCATTTATGCCCTCCTCTTCTTGGCCGCCTACCTACATGTGTCTTTTCTAGCTGGGAAGGTAAACAAATGAGCCTGCCTCGTAATAATCATCGCTGCCAAAATCCCGAGCTGAATATTATTTTTTACCAGGTGAGCCCACCACACTTAGGACTCTATTCACACACTTTTTAAAACAGCTTTTGCATTCTTAAACAAGGAGTGCAGGCTCTCTCGTTCTGTGGCAGAAAGCCTGCATACTTGCTTCTGATTCACAAGGAAAGCCCGTGCCAAAAGTGACGACGACAGCCGGGTTTTGAGACAGCCCAGATTCGCAAGGAAAACGTGCGGTGGCTTGGAAAAAAACCTCTCTGGATAGAGGCCGTCATGCCAGGTTCCCCCGGGGCACGTGGACCCTCGGACTCCACTCTGAACCCAGACAAGAGATCCGGGGCAGGCCACGGGCAGAGGCAGTACGTTCCAGCAGGAAAAATGCTGCAGTATTCGTGTGGTAGGAGAATCTGGGGATCCCCGGTTTGCTGCTGTCCTTCACCGTAACAAACGCTTACCGACGAAATGCACCTGCCAACACCACCGAGAACAGGGATGCCCAGAAACTCAAATGCTCTGGGTGGTCCTAACAGGTCGCAGGGACTTTCGATTCCAATGATTTATTTTCTATGGTGAAAACGCATTTGCGCCTTTAATAATCAAGGGTTTTCCTTAACTTTCTGAAATCCAGAAAATACCTCGCACCCAGCGAACTACGTACGGGAAGACCTACGTTTTACTAATACATAGAGCGCGCTGGGTGCGGACGACCTCGACAGGTCTGTATCATTATGGGTGTTACTGGAGCTTTAGCCAACGCACCTATTACGGCGGGAGTCCGAGGTCCGGGCGCTGCGGACTCCTCTGCTGGACAGACCCGGTCTGTCTCTGAGTGGGCGCAAAGGCACTCCGAGTCTCCTGAGCCTTGTGGCCTATTTCTCCGCACATTTCATACTTAGCCAAACTGCTCTAGCACATTCTGACACCAGCTACAATTTTCCTTTAACTGAGACATTTTGAATTTGCATCGAATGAGGGAAACCCTCCTCGCTCACCTCGGAGGTACCTCTGCTCGTTAGCCCGCACCCAACATGGGGGTGAGAACTCTGGGAATCTCAAATTACCACCCCTCGCGAGCCTCCTGTGTAAAGTGGGCCGGAGGGCGCCGCCGTGCTCCCTGATGGCTGCTCGGAGCAGGCACGACGGGGGAGGGGTGGTGGTGACAGATGCCACCGAGCTGGGTGTCCCTGTCGAGGCAGAATAGTGGGGACAGCTTTGTCACGGTTCGTCAACGTGAATTTCAAAGTAGGAGAGCAGACTGTGCGTTAAGAGACAGCTACCGTCTCGGGAATACGTATAAATACACGTGTAGCTATGTGCATAGTATTCATACAGGAGTGTGTATGCACACGTGTGCACACTCCATGTGCATATGTACATGTGTGTGCAAACAAACACTGCAGATAAAATTATGGCCCCTTTTCCCTACCTCAGCCATTAACTTTTCCAACCATGGAAAAGTACCGTCGTCTGTGTTCTGGCCTTTTCTACCCGAGCTATGGCTGAACATGAGGGGCCCCTCGCCCTACCCCACTGGAAGTGGCCCAGAAACAACACTCTGAGGTTTCTAAGTTAAGAGGAGGAGTACACAGGCTGGGCAATAAGTAATATTATGGACTAAATGTCTGTCCCCCTAAAATCCAAATGTGGACATCCTGGCCCCCAGTGTGACTGTATTTGGAGATAGGACCTCTAAAGTGTGGTTCAGGCGACTGAGGTCATTTGAGTGGGGCCCTGATCCGACATGACCAGTGCTCTCTTGAGAAGAGAAGGAGACCCAGCTCTCTGTCAGAACACAGTGTCCTCCTCAGAAGTCACCACAGAAGTCACAGAAGTCACCAGGCCTTGCTCCCGGACTCTCAGCCTCCAGAACTCAGAAAACAAATCTCTGCTAAGGCCCGCCATCTGAGACGCTTTGTTCCTCACCGCTCACTACCTGACACACGTCTTAAGCGTGATCAAAGCCCCGGTGTGACCACCATATGCCTCAGTGAATCTAGAACTAGGCAATGCATCCGGGTTAGAACTCCCACAAAACAGCTAAATACAGAAATGATCGTACTGAAGTCCTGTACCTGGGGTCATAAAGCACGCCCTCAGCCTCTCATCTCTATTTCTACGTTGACAATCTTCAGCCACGTGAACAAGAAATTACAAGAAAGAGGACATTTGCACTCTGTGTTCTCACCTGTCCCTGTGACATCATCACCATCTTTGCAGGTCACCCACACCTCCGCAGCTTCGCCCGAGCCTCTCCCCTGAGCTCCAGACAGGCATCGACTGACAGCCAACTCTCCTGAGCACTTAGCTTACGCCGGATGGGTTGTACACGCATCACATGAAAATCGGCTCTTGCAAGCCTGCCATGAGCTGGGAGGAAGAGGCTTGGGGTGCTCCAGTCTGCAACCAAGACGCCAGTGTGGGCATCTGTCCCTAGAGCCCCCGCTGACCATCAGTGAGGTAGACAAAATACCTGCCATCTCACCCCAGCGCCCCACGGGGACTTCAGGCACAACCTGTATCAACGCCGCACCCTTCTCCTCATACCACATCAGATGACCCCCTGTCGATTTCAAACGGTTACCTGGACGCTACAGCTCAGGGCTCCATGTCGCTCACCCTGCTTCCCTGCGGGGATACAAAGGAAGCCTCCAGAATGTGCCTGCCAGGACTGGATCATTAACACTGACAATTTTACCAGAAAAGGGCAAGAAGCTCTTTCCAGAGCAGCCAGTCAGCTTTCTGCCCCGTAACCCTGTCTGAGGGCAGAGGTGGTGGGTGTGGTTTTCCTACAGCCGCATAATCAACTACAACAACCTTCACAGCTTACAACCACACTCACCGTCTCACCATCTCCCTGGGTCAGGGGTCCCAGCGTGGCTCAGCTAGGTCTCCCCGTACGGGTCCCCTAAGTCTACAGTTAGGATGTTGGTCCCACGGGGTTCTCTTGGAGCTTAGGATCCACTGTTGAGCTCAGTCAGGTTTTGTCAGAATGTAAGTGGTTAGCAGACTGAGGTCCCCGGCTTCTGGAAGCAGCTCTCTTCTCTTCTCCCTTCTCTTCTCTCTTCTCCCTAAGCTTTCTCTTCATTCGCCACTGTGCTACTCACCTCTTTGAGTCCCTGTAAAGAATCTTGTCCGTCTTGGGTCTCTGCTGTCATGGGAGGCCCAGACACTCCTTTCAAGGGCTCACCTGATTAGGTCCAGCCCTGCCTGATAATCTCCCTTTTGATGATCTCCAAGTCAAGTGATCAGACCTCAAGCCCATGTGTAAAACTCCTTCCACTTTTCCTTATCACTCAGCGTCCCACGCCCAGGTCCCACCCACACTCACAGGGAGGAAGGAGTACGCAGTTCCCTTTGCTCCAGAGGGTGGGCACTCAGGGCCCTTTTAGAATTCTGCTTTGCTGTAGGTTGAAAGCAGAAAGCAGAAAGCTTTGGTCTAGGACCTATGAAGGCTCAGTGACCATCTTTGCTTAAAAGACACCTCGAGACAAGCGCTGGCCCCCACCGCCCAGGATGGCTGAGAGCACAGGATGCTGGCTGTCAAAGCCATGGCCACCGGGCTCCATCAGCGTCGATGTCCTGAGCACTGGCTCCTGGCCAGGCCCCGTGCCCTGTGCCCTTTAAGGACATCCTGAGGCCTCCCTCACCCTAATCTCACCACAGGATAGCTTCCGGGGTAAGAGGATTCTGCAGGGAAGGTCCAGGCCGGCCCACGCCTCTTCTTTCATAGCTGTGCTTGTTAGACAGGCCCTTTAAAAGGCCTGGAAGGTAAAGAATGCATTTGTTATGCTTCTCTCTGCTCAGGGAGGGAAGGTGCAAGCCCGTTCTGTGGATGGTCGCCCTCATCCCCTCATGGGCTAGCGTGGGGCTCATCCTACAGTGAGATGGTTGGGAAGGACCGAGTCCTGAGGACTCGCAGAAGCAGAACCTGCAGAGGCCCCCTGCAGCAGGAGGTGGTCCTTTCCATCTCCCCCAAGACCAGCCCTGCTGCCTCAGGGCAAGGATTCCTTGAATACAAGGGTCTCCAAGCATTTTCTGTAAAAGAGCAGAGAGTACCATGAGAGACTATGGACTCTGAAAAACAATCTGAGGGTTTTGAAGGGGCGGGGGGTGGGAGGTTGGGGGATCCAGGTGGTGGGTATTGGAGAGGGCACGGATTGCATGGAGCACTGGGTGTGGTGCAAAAATAATGAATACTGTTATGCTGAAAAAAAAAGTAAAAAAAAAAAAAGCAGAGAGTAAATATCTTAGGCTTTGCAGGTCACACAGTCTCTGTTGCAACCCATCAGCTCTGCTGCGGTGGTGGGAAAGCAGCCACAGATTGTATGTAAGCAAATGGATGTGACTGTGTTCCAATAAATCTTTATTCATAGAAACAGGTGGCAGGCTGGATCTGGCCCTCAGGCTGGAGTTCACAAAGCTCCGCTCTGGTTGGCCAGCCCAGAGAGAGCAGGGCAAGGTAGAAGGGATGCATGGGTGACTCCTGTTTTTCTCCTTTGGGGATGCTACTACCACACGAATCCTCCCCCTTCATTCTCAGCCACCAGCTAAGCCACCAGCTAAGCCCATCACGTCTCCCGGGGAGCAGTGGCCCTAGTGGCACCCCCCTCCCCCGCAACCCATGTCCTCCTGCAACCTCAGAATGTGACTGTATTTGGAAATAGGATCTTGGCAGAGGTCAACAGTTAAGAATCTCAGAATGAAATCATCCTGGATTTAGGGTGGGCCTTAATTCCCATGACTGGGGCCCTTTTCTGAAGGTGAGAGAACACAGACACGCAGAGGAAGAGGTCACTTAGAGACCGAGGCAGGGGTGAGAGGCACAAGGCAAAGGCACCAGCAGCCACCGGGAGTTTCTGCAAGAGCCTTGGGGAGAACTAGGAGACCGGGTTTCTGTCGTTTTAAGCAGCCCAGCCCCTGACCATTGTTACAGCAGCCGTAAGATACTAATCCTGCTGGACACAGCTGTCAACAGCCCAGGAACCAGAGTGGCCGCCATGGTATTCCTCACTCCTGCTCCTACACCAGGGGTCCTGTCCCTGCCATGGACGCCTTCCCCTGGACCCCCCGAGTGCAGACGGCTCCACACTGCCCCTGCACCTTGGCGCTCCCCTGTCCGCACTCGGAGCCGTCAGACACCTGGAGCATCTTGAAACCTGCTTTTGCCTCCACTCTGGGTTGGGTGTGGGCTACCTTCATGCCCCTACACTCCCCTGCTCCCTGGGGACCCACCCATGGGGACAGTACCTTCTCTGTACACATTTCCTTAACCACCTGGTTCATCCCACCCTAAAACCCAACCCAGTCTACGACAGCATTTCCTAAACTCCTGGCATCTCCAATTCCCCCCATGACTCTCCCACATCTGTACCCAACTAAGCTTTTACCTTTCGGTCTTCTTTCAAGAAACCAAATCATGTTTAATTCACCTTTATCTTGAGAACAAGAACGCTTTATCTCATCACGATAAACGGGTGATCCAAATCATCTTTTAAGCTAAAACTGTCTCTGCTAACAAGAGTGAAGCCATGTTATTAGAATTATAGCTAGATGTTACTGTCAGTTTCAAAAGGGGATGAGCCCATTGGCACTCTTGTCCTTGTCACTATCAGAAGGATTTAAAGAGAACGCAAGGGGAGACCACTTTCCTACCACGTGTTTCGGTGCTGCCTCACGCCGAGCTGTGTTCCCCCAGAGGCTGGCCCCCGACAGCAGAGGGGCCCCACTCGCTGGCGCCCGTGGCTTGAGGGCCTTGCTTGTGCCTCGCATGCCCGCCTCTAGCTTCTAGTCTCCTGTGAGGCTCAAGGCTGGTATTTTCACAGGTTCTCACTAAATATCTGTAGACGACATGAATGTGTAAGAGGCAGAGAAACACAAAATTCTAGGGCTGATCAGAAAATACACGCGTCCTCTTTATCAGCATTTGGCAGAGAGAGGTCTCCGCCCCAAAGCACACTGAAACCGTTCCCGCCGTGTTCAAGCAGGACCTCGACCAACTCCCGGACGGGGCCCTCCATCGAGCTGTGTCCTGCAGGATCTAGGAGCAAGATTCATGCAGTAAAGGACATCATTCCTCACTTGCTTCTCTACCCATCCCATTCCTGCCTGTAGGAACAAGGGTATATTTTTATATTTAACTGCAAAGCAAGTCCAAAATGAAATTGCTTTGGGCCCAAACAGGCACACCAGCCTGGGTTTGATGCCATAAGATCGTCATAGTGTCACCCGGGCAGACGGGGCTGGAATCTTTGCAAGGAACACCAGGTCTGTGGCAGCTGCTGGCAGAATGCCAAAGCACTGAAGGATTTGTGCTAAAACCTCTCTTCTCACCCACTTCAGCAGAGCACCTAGGCACTCAGCCCAGAGCCTCCCTTCACGTGCACGGTGGGGAGGGGAGGGACGCGAAGGAAAAGTGTTCTTGTAATTGCACCGGCCGTCTCACGTGTCTTCCTCTTCCCCATTTAGTATGTCTGTAGCCATTCGGAACCTGGGCCTAACCACACACACCAGGTGCCTGTGTGTCCTGTTGCCACCGCTTCCTGTTCCAATCACCGTGGTCGCATGCACTGCTCACAGGTGATCTGGTTTCCCAGGTTAGGGATGGCGGCTCCTAGTGCAGGAGACCGAGGATGGATGGGTGGCCTAGGACTGACCTAGAACTGACCTTTCATGTCAAACGGTGACAACTCTGTTTGCATATGGATCTTTTCGCAGGAAACAAGTAGACTTCATTTTATTTTGTGGTCGCTTTTGGTTCAAAACAAAACAAAACCAGAACGGGATGTGCCTAGCTAGCCCTGTGAAATGGGAATCAAGAGACAGAGCTTTGATTCTGGACCTGCCCCACCTGCCCGAGAAGCTCTGGGCACCACAGTTAGTAGCTCGAATTTGTCATTTCTTTATCCAAACATAAACGATTAACTGTTGAGGGTGAGGAGGGTTTGTGAAAACTCCACAATTCTATTTCCAGGTTTCCCGTCAAGCCCAGCAGAGACGGCAGGTGGATGAGGGCAACCCACAGACTGTGGGCAGCCGCCTACAGGCACACAAAGGATCACGTGATGGGAAATAGAAGTGCCCACTCTCCGTACCCGGGAGCTCATCTACTGGTTTCTCCTCGTGGAAGGGACCCTTCGGCCGTATCGGAAATGGAGCAGCCGGTGCAAGAAGTATTTACGGAGCCCCACTCTGTACCACCGCAGCTCTAGGTGCTCATCTGTTCGTATGAAGGTGATCCTCCCAGTGTAGAACCATAAAATTAACAAGAAGCAAAAGCAGCACATCTCATAGCGAGGAAGCTGGGGAGTACTCGGGAAAAACAGAGCAGTGAATCCGGGTAGGGCAGATTGAGAAGGTGGAGTGCTGGGACAGGGTCTCTGTAAATAGATGATCAGGGTGGGGGTCACAAGAATGAGACTTTGGTCAAGGGATGTTGAGTGAGCCATATGGACATCTGCAGGAACAGTAGTCTAGGCAGAGCTTGTAGCCCCTGCCATGGCCCTGGGCCAGAGCCAGAGCATGTCCCGGGATGTCTAGGGCAGGGAGAGGACCTAGAAGGGCATGTGTGAAGGTCAATTTTTGGTATCAGCTTGGCTGAGCCACTGCACTCAAATATGTGACCAAACTTTATTCTAGATGTCTCTGTGATGGTATTTGTGGATGAGAGTGAACTTTGAGTAAAGCAGATTGCACTCAGTTGTGTGGGTGGGTCCCATCCAATCACCAGGACATCAGGACCCGTCTCCTGTCCCACTCCAGACCTTCCTCACCATGCTTGCCCAGGGAAGGAAGAGAATTACTTTAATTAGGAGACATGAACCCACCCGTGTTAGAAGAGAGCCTCACTTGAGGACAGTGCTGCCCCACCCTACCCCTGCACACAAACACTGTTCCTGCCATGTGATCCCAGTTTCTGACTGCAGGCCAGAGCGGACGGATCTGATGCAGAGAGGAGATCTGCAGGATGCCTTCAGCCACCCGGGTCCTCCAGGACATGAATCTGGACAGCTGCCCCCCTGTTCAGGACCCTCACCCCTCCTGCCAGGGGCAGCTCAGCCCCCCACCCCATCGAACCTCCACTCCCCACAGTGGCCCAGACACAAACGGACTTGAGTTTTCACTTGACTGAAGTCAGTTACTGCTCAGCCTTGGCTTGTGTTTTGCAATTATTTCAGCTTCGAGGAATCTAGTATGTTGGAAATCTGATGTGCTAAACCGATTTAGAAAACAAATCTTGTCACCAACTCTCGGCTCTGTTCCTGACTTCACTAATGCTCAGAGTCTCGCATCAAATAAGCATCGATCCACTAACCACGTTACAACGCACAATACGAACACATAGTTATGGGAAATAAAAGTAGGAAAATATTTCTCTAATGACGAGAGAATGTCTCAAAATGAAAACGTGGTTCTCCTGTCTACATGAAGTGAAACACCCTCGCCACACGGCAGCAAGTAGGTAGGACGCCTGCCGTCCCCTGTCGTTTTGGTTACTCAAGACTGGGCCATGATTTTAATTTTAATAACATTTTAATTCCCCAAATTTTAACATGAATTTTAAGAACACAAATAAGAAGAGGGTCAGGAATAGGGAAGTTTCATATCTTAGTTGGTTATTTGTTTTTTTAACTTAAGTCTTAAAACATCCTACCAGTGAAACCACAGAAAAATGTTTATCTCTCATTCGCAAGAAACAACAGACCACAGCCTTAAAATTAGAATAACAAAAACACTCAAGTAACTCTTGATGTTGTTAAATGTAAAACAAATATTTGACTGTTACTTTTGGGGCCAACATTTTTCACATATTTGTGGAAACATCGAGGGAAAACTATATCCCGTGCAGGAGAAAAATAAGATGGAGCTAGGAGCGTTTTAATTGACAGTCTCTTAACCAAATTATTTCTTTATGCAGTTTTCTCCCACGGATAAGCCACAGCGTTTTTAGGAGCAAAATGGCCCTGGCACTTGGTAGTGTTCTTTGGCGCTTCCTACAACTGCCCACAAATCAAAAGAAAGGGAATTCCTTGGTTAAGACTGACCTCAAAGCCCACAAGCTCATCCATGGTCAACAAGAAAACTTTTGTCCCTTGCAGGGCAAAGATTCTTCGGTCCCCTCATGACCTCCTGGTGCAGTCAGCATCCCACCAGAGACACAAAGCAGCTCTCCCGCCCGCCTACTCCTAGGCCTGGACACTCTGAAGACAATTTTAGGAAGAGGGCAGCCCTGATGACATGTCCCAAAGTGACCTGCAACTTCAGAGCAGAACCCGCCGTGTGACTGCCATGACCAGCCAGCCACAGCGGCAGAGCCCGTTTGAACCTTTTCCCCAGGACAAATTCTAAGCTCTGGGACGTGGGAATCCACACAACAATTCTCTTTCTGGTTTTTATACCTCCATCAATGGGGACTTCTACGACACCCGTGGTTTTCAGAGTACGTCAGTGTCCTACATTCAGAGATCTGTGGACTCCAATAAGTCAGCATAGAACCTGGCAGTGGAGACACTCAGTAAAGTAGCAGAATGAATGAGCCTCTGGTAAGACTTGCCTACTGAGATACACACATTTGGACAAACCAGGGTAATAACAAATCATTGATGGATTTGTTCCCTATGTCTGGTTATTTAAAAAGAAGGGAATTAAGCTCTTTTTAAACTGATAATTGCTTCTCCCCCAAAGCAGATTTAAGTTGACTATAGTCATCAATTTACCAAGAATAAAAGATCTACCAAGGCCCTCATTAGGAATAGAAAAAAAAATGTCAATTTCCTTTAGTTTATTTTTGATGACAAAAACACTGAATTCTGCTAGTCAAGTAGCTCTCATACAGATCTAGCAACAAATGAATGGGTCGGGTCTTTGAAAGGTTTGCTCATGTTCGAGTAATAAACAGTGGTTAGGGAGACTAGTTGGATACCAACTGGGAAACGGTTTTAGCCAACCATTAATATGATGCTTGTGGTGGTTAATATTCTTTTGGATGGAAAAGAAAGACAATGTAGGTCTCAAAAGTACTCTGGTGACTATGAAGAAGTAATGCATCTACCCAAGGACCAAGATGAGAACCCAGAACTGATAAATGCGATGGAGTGCGGAGTTAAAGGCTGGACAGGAAGGAGATGCCAGTGTATCGGAGGAGTTCTTTGGGACTTCACAATTGCTTTAAGTCACTGAAATGTTGCCAAGTCTGACACTGGTGTGATAGCCAACCAGTCGCAGGACATAACGGGGGCTAATTATTTGTGGTGACAAAATGCATGCCGTCTTTATCTTGCAGACCTGGTCAAATTATGAACCAGGAGCTTCCAGATTCTCTCAGGAGCTAATTAGAAAACCTTGTGGGGATAAGACATTGCAGGCTCACTTGTCAGGTTGACAGTCGGCTTCCCAACGTGCACGTGCCGTCAGACAGACTCACAGCAATGGCGGCGTTTATATCAAGATACATGGGTGCAGACTGGACATGGCTGTGGATATGAATGTCGGTGTGGTAGAAGGGGATGGGATGTGGATATGGACACAATTGTTAATGGGAGAGGGAGTGGATGGGAATGTGGATGCAGCAATGGATGTACATGTGGGAGGGGATGTGGATGGAGAGGTGGGTGGAGAAAAGGTTGAGGTGGCAGTGAGGTTGAGGATACAGGTATGGCTCTGGGTGCAGACACGGATATGGGTGCAGATGGAGATGGGGTTGGAGAAGAGGAGGAGGAAGCCAGTGAGGATGAGGATACCAATATGGCTATAGGCGTAGATAGCGATGGGGCTGGGGATATAGATAAGGATATGTTCATGGATATAGATAAGGGATATGGATGAAAATAGGATAGTACCATTTGGAGTCAATGCCTCACCTGCAAATGCAGGAGCTACAGAATCTTAGCTCCTCTCCAGACTGGGACTCTGGTTGACGAATCCATCTTCGCTGTCTGACCTGGAGCATTTGCCATTACTTGAGGTGATTGATCTGTGGTTGGAAATTGAATTTTATTCAGTTTCAGGAAACTGAATTTTATTCAGAAATCCTCTGAGTTGCAGTAGTCTGATGCCATTTTTTCTCACCAGTCAAGCCAGCTTCCCTGAGCCCCAAGATACCATTGACTAATAGTTATTATGCCCTCATGTAGCATCTGTATCTTCAGGAAGCTTACATCCTAAAACAGGTGACAAGGCAGACAAATGAAATGAAGAAATTGTGTAGTTGGGAGATTAGAAATGTTGAGTCTATCTTTAGCTAGCTAGTATGAGTGTTCTCTGCACTTGAGGCAAGTGTTATGATAAAAACAAATCTTGAAAACAATATTATGCAGTTGTTATTCCTGTCATTCAAATGCCTGCTAGAGCTAAGCTTTTTTTTTTTTTAATTTTATTTTTAAATATTCAGGCTTAGAGTTTACTTGTTTCAGACAATAATCTCCACTGACTTCAGTAAAATATCCCTAACCAGTTAAGGCACAGCTGGCCAATCGTCTCCTCTCATGCTGTTGGATTCAGCCAACAAGTCAATTATCTATTCAGCAGATGTTTTGACTCTATGGGCCAACAAGAACTTTATAGCCTGTACGCTACACAAGCCGCACACCCGCACACACTCACTCGCTCACACTCCTGATTGCACCGTTACTGGAAATTACCTCAAGATTGTGTAAGATTTATAGACAAATATCCCAACCTCACTTTGCCAGAGTCAGGATGGCATTCTCCTGAGATCTTTTGGGCTTCTCTTGTGGCTCTCTTGGGAGCCCCATGGTAATTACACACCACAATTACCATGTGTATCTTCACTGTGGTATGGCTGGAATCAAAATTCCTCCTCTATGCCTGTCAGAGCAAAGAGCCGAGAATCTCTCTGAAGATCAGCACTTAGCTGGTAACCTCAAAGTTCTGAATTTCTTCCACATGACAGTATGGGACTCTCTTCTTTCTTATTGAAAGGCCACATGACAGATTTGGTTAGGCAAATAGAGCTCTTCAAAAGAAGTGTCTATGTTTTGTCATTGTGCCAGCGTCTTATGTTAAATATTCTTCTCATAGAATTTCCCATCATTAATATTATCCTTGTGGAGAATATTCAAGGGTCACATAAGAGAGGTTGGTTTTCAAAGACATTCCGTATTCTACAGGAATAATAGCTCTGTTCTCTTAGGAGGCTCTGCCTGCTTGGGGCCTGGTTGGCAGATCTCAAGAGGAGAACTGGGGTCTGTCAATTTGAGGGAAACGTCATTTCAGAAGGTAGCTGGGCAGTGAGAAGTTGAGCTGAAGCCTCTCCTGCTGAGTTTGTGTGAGAAAACACTGTGGGAGCAGAATTATGAGGGAGAAAGGATTTGGTTACCTCAGGCTGACAGGGGTTTTGGCCAACATGCTGAGTCCAAACATGGCTGTGATTACCTGGTCTCTTTGGCCATCCCTGATGTACCGGTCAGGGTTCTTCAGAGAAACAGAACCAATAGGGAGAGTGTGTGTGTGTGTGTGTGTGTGTGCGCGCGCGCGCGTCTGCGTGCATGTGTGCATGTAGAGAAAGATTTATTTTAAGGAATTAGCTCATGAAATTGTGGAAGCGGGTGAGTCTGATATCCATAGTTGATAGTCTGGAAACTCAGGCAATATTTCTTTATCATAGTTTTGAGGCAAATCCCTCTCTTTGAAAACACAGGCATTTTGCTCTCAAGATTTCTGATGGACTGGACGAGTCCCAGCCACGTTGCCAAGGATAATTTCCTTTATTTAAATCCATTGATTATTAATAAAATGTCTTTACAGCAACACTTAGACTACTCTTTGAGGAAATAATTAGGCACCATATCTTGGCCATGTTGACACATAAAATTTAACGACCACACCAGACAAGGCTTGAGGTTTCCAAATATTGACATTGCTTTCCCTGTCACCTCTGTTCATACCTTTACGGTGTGACCCCCAAGTCTCTCCCCAAAGCCTTTATCTCTTCTTTGTGTGGCCCTGGATTTCCCCCAGAAGTCATGGGTCACCTGCCCTCCATTTCACTTCATCTTTCTGGTCTGGGGCAGGGTGAGGGGGGCGGTCCACCATGCTGCCTGCCCCTTCCCTTCTACACTGTGCATCCCATAACCACTGTCCCCACACCCCTCCCCTCCATCAAGGAGGTACCAGGGACCAGGGAGCCAGGGTCAGCTCTCATCAGCAAGACTGGCTCAGAAATCAGCATGGCTGGAGGAGGCAAGAATAGAGCAGAGGCCCAGGAAATGAGAGAACAGCCCAGGACACCAGGAGGGCTAGAGTGGGATGGAAAAGGCAGAGGGGAGGAGGGAGCTTCTGGCAGAATGAGGAAGGTTACTGGTTGTTCCGAGAGACTCCGAGCACATACGTTGCTTCTCAAGGAGCTCCCCCCACCTGCCCGGTGTACCCCCTCCCATTGGACAGACCACCCAGTGCGTTCATCCATCCATTGTCTATACCCAGGAGAATTCCTTAACGGAAGAAGTGAATGTTTGTGTAAGCTTCTCTAAAGCAATGGAGAAATGAAGTCTGGGAAGAAATGGAAATCATGAACTGACACGGGTGCCCCAGCCTTCCCCTTCAGCTACTGAAACATTGATGTTTAGCCTGTGGGGGCCACAGAAAAGCCACGTTCACACACTGGGAAGTGGGTGAGGCCAGGCGGAAACCCTGGCAGGGCTTGTTTGCTTGCCTGCATGGAGGACCGGAGCCCGCAGCCTGGAGACAGTCAGTGGCCGATTTCCAAACCCAGGCCAGCAGCTAAGGTCTTCAAGTTCTGCCACTTCATGGGGCAGCTTAGGAAGGATCTGAGCACTCGCAATGCAGGACACCGTGGTTCACGCAGAGACGGAATGTTTCACCAGCCCCGTCATTTCAGACATGGAAGGAGGCCCTTACCCAGGGCACAGATTTTGAATTAACCTGAATCTCAAACAATTCTCTTATATACAACTTGCCTGTAAAATGGTGCATATCCGCGCACATATCTGAAGAGGTACCAAGAGGAGAGCTCCCGCCCCGGGCCACCGAGCTGATGAGAACGAGGAGCCAGCACACCTGCCTCGAGGAAGAACCAGGCTTTCTGGTACCCACCAGAGAACAAACACTCCTTCCATCCAGGAAAGGAATTCTTCCCATTCACAGAGGTTTTTCCATCACTGAAGCACAATGGCGTTCTTGCAGGATATTTGTCTACTTTGCAAAAATCCCAGCTTCTCACTTAGAGCCTATGCGTATACTCCGTGAGGTGGCCTTCCCTTCCTAGCCTCAGTGTAGTCTGGTGGTCTCGTTTAAATTGGAAAGGGAGGGGAAGTAAGGCCATGCCAAGTTTAAGAAGATATAAAAGGAGGGGTAATAAATTATTACCATGTGTTAGCAGCCAAACCCAAAGCAGCAAAGTTTATGATAATGATCAAAGCAACTGGGAAAACTGCACAGATTCATGTCGTTGACTTGCATTTTACGAATCGGGTGGCAGTTCAGGGAAATCATGAAAAGCCAATTAGAGAGGGATTTTTTTTTTTTTTTTCAAATTATTGTCAGGCACTGGAAGAGCCTTTAAAAGGTGATGGGGACTCTGCCACCCTGGGCCTGAGACAGGCTGGCACGGCTTCCCGGGAGGCCCAGGCAGGAGAGAGAGCGA
Organism: Lontra canadensis; assembly: GCF_010015895.1. NCBI lineage: Eukaryota > Metazoa > Chordata > Mammalia > Carnivora > Mustelidae > Lontra > Lontra canadensis. Next base: position 3,469,484 of record NW_022631073.1, on the reverse strand, counting down.
CCTCCACCAGGTGGGGGGCGGGCAGAGCTGGGCTGACCCCCACCTCCTCTGAAAGGTTTTTGGAAACAAACATCAGGCCTGTGTTCTCTGCCAGGATGTGTTTTGGAGCAATAGTGGTTGGAACCATTTCCGAATGTTCTGGGAAGCAGAATTATGCCGTTTCTCCAACGTGGGGACAGCATTCATCCATGAGCTGCTGGAAGGAACGGGTGCGAAGAGAGGCGGCGTGGAAGGCAAGGAGGCAGGAGACGGCTCCGCTGACATCAGGAGGAGGAGAGGAGAGAAAGGTCAAGAAAGGGAGGCGTGTCTGGCTGGCACCGTCCCGTCACACTGGAATTGAAAATAGCGGGAAATCCAAAATGCTGCATCATCCAAAAAGCTCTTCTATTTGGCCATGGAAAACATCGTGGGATTCCCAGCAGCAGGCTCCACGCCGAATTGTATTTTGGGTTGTTCATATTTGAATGAACATTTCTGGAGAAGACGCCAATGCTGAGCTCCAGGAGATCCCAGCCCACGGGGGAGCCGCCCCCCACCCCCGCCGAGTCAGAGCTCTTAGGAGTCACCCCCAGATGGAAAGGACGAGCCCCAGGCAGGGAGCAGGAGCAATGCCAGTGCCGAGGCTTCCACCGCAGCCCCTGAGGCCTGGCCTCTGGCGCGGGTCCCCAGCACAATGTTGTGAAATTCGAGGGCCCCAAAACACCGAGCAGGGATAGACTCACCCAAATCCAGGGCTGTCGTCTGGCCAGCCTGGTGGTGGCTGACAGTCCCTATTCTCCCTGGGGTGGATTGTTTGGCATTAAAAGTAGGTGAATGTCTTGTTTAAGGGGGACACAAAACTCACTCCTGGGTTTGGAAAAATGAAGGCAGTGCCACTGGGGTTTTTTTTTCTGTGCATCTAGGCCAATGCTGCAGGTGGGGAGTCGGCGCCCCCGCCCACCGCAGTGAACACACACTGCTGTTGCCCCAGGAAACCCAAGCAGCCTGCCCGGCCCCGGCTGGGTGGCCCCCGCGGCTTCGCTCCGCCCTCCGCAGAGGGAGGCTCACGGTGACGCCCGCCTGCCCGACTGACTCTCCACACCAGGGACAGTGCAGCTCATGTGTCCTCAGAGCACTCCTGTGAGGCAGGTACCGGAGCTCCGAGTGGGCCTTGGGGAAGGAGCCGTTCCTTCCAGGGGTGCTGGCTGGCCTTTGGAATACGGGGTGCTCATTCCCCAATACCCATCAAGGAAGTGGGGCAGGAGCAGGACTGGGCAGAGCGCCGGAAAAAGCCTGGGTCATCTCAGCGAGGGGCCCCAGAGAAAATGTGGCCCCACAGAGCTGCCCCATGTCAGCAGGAACCGGCCAGACCCTGGGACCTGCCTTGCTCACTGGCTCGCTCTCTCGCCGGATGCTGCTCTGGGAGGGGCGTGGGCTGCACTGTACGGGAGCCCACGGTGGACAGCTGCACCCCCACATCGCTAGGCAGCACGTCCTTCCTTGAAGGGAGTTCTGGGAGACGCATGCCCACAGGCGGCACTCCGGAATCGCCCCCATGCTTCACGTGGGACAACAGAGACTCAGAAGGAGTAGCCAAGGTTCCCTGGGCCGCCCAGCTGCTTGGTGAGACGCTTCAGCCCCAGGTCGGCAGGCTCAGGGTTGAGAGCTGGGGTCCCTTCCTCCATGCTCTGCTACCCCACGGCTGCAGTGTGAGTCAATGAAATAGTACCTTTATTCACAATAGCCAACTTACGGAAATACCCTAAGAGTCCGTCAACAGATGACTGGATAGAAAGATTATACATAAAACATAAAGTGTGTGTGTGTGTGTGTGTGTGTGTGTGTGTGTGTGTGTGAGATTCAGCTGTGAGAAAGGACATTCTGCCATTTATGTGGACCTCAAAGGGATGATAAGTGAAATAAGCCGGGCAGAGAAAGTAAATACTAGATCATCTCCTTATATGCGGAATCCAAGAAAGTCTATCCCTAGAGACAGAGTCTAGAATCGTAGATACTAGGGAGTAGGGGTTGGAGGAAATGGGGAGATGTTGGTAAGAGTACCAACCTCCAGTTACAAAAAAAAAAAACATTAAAAATAAAACTCTAGGATAGTGTCTGTAAGATGTTTAACCGCACACTTTGTCGATACGATCAGTCAGCACTTCCTCTGTGCTTGTGGTTGTCAAGATCTAAGTATCATAAATGACGACTTGTCTCCTGGACCGGCTGCACGAGGGACAGCAAAATGCTGCACGAAGAACACAGCCCAGGAAGGTAAGAGATGGCTCTGTCCCGGGTCCACTAGCAACTGAAGGTGAGAATCCAGCTCTCCTGTTTACCTGTATAAAAAACGAAAAGGCTGGATTTGGTGGTCCCCAAAGACACCCCCAGCCATAACGTCCAGGGTGCTCTGGTCTTGTCACTGCCCTCAAAGCCTCCCTTTGCTTTGGCCTTGGGGCCTGGCATGGCTTCATGAGGAACTGGAAGTGTTACCCCAAGGGAACGCAGATCCCCTGGTGAGGGTCATGAGCCTGGGAAACGGCTCATGGACCTCTCCGCACCTCCCTACTAGAACACAGGGTGAAGGGGTCGTCATGGTGCAGAGGGCAAAGCCAAGGGGCAGGAGGGCAATGTACTGAGACACTTCAGGACTTGAAAGTCATCTGTGCCATCCCTGGCAAGGTCTGCCCCAACAGTTGAGATGTGGCACCGCCCTGTGACCGTTAGCACCCCCACTGAGACAGGGAGGACACAGAAGGTAAGAAAAGCCTCTTCACCTATTGTGAGTCTAGAGTCGCCTCACCCAGCACTGGGTCATTCACGACTAAGGGACAGGAAGAGAATTAGCATGCGCTGAACCTCTATAATGCACCAGGTGAGGTTAGGCTCCATGATTCTTACCCACTGTGCCCCTTCCTGCAGGTGCCATTTTATCAGACAGATAATGTCTCTGTTTTACAGATTTGAGCATCAAGACTCAGAAAGGCTAAGACCTTGACCTCGCAACCAAAGGTGGTAGAACTGAGGGTATAATGATGCCCATACATCAGAAATGAGAATCCAAGTTGGGTTAGGAAACAAGAGAAACAGAGGACCAAGCCAGCATACCCGGTAGCCTGGGAGATGGGACCAAGGTGCCCCCGTGAGGGGGGCAAAGAAGAACCCTGGGAGAATCCTTGAGCTGTGGACTTTGGCTCCAAGTGGGTGTGGGTGTGTTTCCTCTCGCAGGCCAATGGGAGATTGGGAGATTTTACTCTGCTTACATGGCCAAAGGTGGAGGAAACAGGAGGCAACTATTATCCCCATTTTACAGGTAAGGAAACAAAGTCAGAGAAGGCCAGTTAGCAGTTTACCCAAGTTCAAGCAGGGAATTCTGAGTGCAAAGCCAGCATCTCCTGTGCCCTCATTAACAAAATTGGAATTGTTGCCCGTGCTCCCCTTACCTTGTGGCGCCGTATTAAGGATCTGCCACTGTGTATCTCCCTGAACGAGATGCGGGAATGGGAGCTGGTGCACAGCGGAGCAGAGCAGCCCATCACCGGTGAGCGGTGCTGATCAGTAAGTTAGTTTCTGCCTAGAAGAGCACCTTGGTGCAGTGCCGGCTGTACAGCTTTGCACTTGAACTGACCTAGAGCATCATTGCGCAGACGCTTGAGATATCAAATTTTTAGGCCAAACCGCACAGAAAGGCAAGTTGTGCAGTCATGCTCGATACAGCGCTGGGCTCAGGAAGGGCAAGCCAGGCTGAATGACATGAGACCAAATAAAATGCAGCGGGATGCATGGAAGGCTCCGTATTTAGGTTTTAAAAAATCAATTATACAGGCACTAGATGGGAGGGACACGGGTTTACAAACGTTTGCGTGACAAAGCAGGAAGGATCATGACCTCGGTGCAACACGGCTCCGTGGCAAGGCAGCCAGAGGACCGTCCGACTACATCCAGCGTCCAGATGCAGGGCTGTCGACGTGGAAGCAGGGTGTTCCATAGCGTGCATTTTCAGGAAAAACGCCCAGGACGGGATTCTGAGGCAGGGGACCAAGGCAATGCTCAGCCTAGAGCTACAGACACTTGAGGACCAGAGGGTGATACGGGTCAGTGAGTGTAAAGACGAGACGCAGGGAAGAAGCCGACGACCGATGTCTCCGTCCGGACAAAGAGACAGATCTGTGCTCGCCAAACACACAAAAGGGGTCCGCGGGCCGAGCTTTCTGAGCATTTCGATGCAAGGAGGACTTTTCTGACATGGAGCACTGTTCCACAAGGCTGAGACGCCCCGGGCCTGGAGACGTGGCGTGGAAGCGCCTGCTGAGAGCAGTGCGGTAGGCGATCCTGAAGAGGGACCCGAGCCGCAGGTTTAAGCAAGATCCCGGGAGCTCCAGGGGTTCTACAAGGGTTCCACGGTTCCTCCTTTCGGGCTGCGGCAGGGGGACCGGTAGCCCGAGGGCGGGGTCTCCAGGTGTCAGCCTCTCCCCACAAAGGCAGCCCTTCTCTGTTCCTTTTCCACGCTGGGCCTCATCTCAGGTTTCACCGGAGCAACGCTTGTCTGGCTACAGATGAAGTCTGGCAATCACCGCTCCGGATGGCCAGGAAGCCCAGCCAGCTCCCAGATCTGACCTTCCTCCAGCCGCGCGGAGTCAGCACGGGCCCACGGGGGTTGTTCGGAGCACAGACCTTGCCCCAGCAAAGGAGAAGCAGCGAGGGGAAGGTGAACCGCGGTGCTTTGGGAAGTCCGGCATCAAGACCGTAGACATCCTCCCTGCGGTGGTCACTTACCAAACGTTTGTGGGGTCTGGTGTAATTTGGGAAAATGACCTCATGACTGGGAAGACTGGAAGCCAGAGACACACGCTCCTCTTGTGAGTCTGCTGGCCGTGTTGATTTATCTGGGCTTTTTTGCTTGTTTGTTTCAGCTCACAGAAACAGCACCATGGGGACGTGGGGAGGAAGAGGACCTCTCCATGAGTGACCCTGGGATTTGTGCTTCGTTATGGTGTTTGACCTCCTGCTGACACTCACAACTCAGGTGAAGTGACACCAGGATCCCAGCTCAGCGCTGCCCGGAGAGCGGGAACACTGGGGTCCCAGAAGGCGCTCCGAGCTTGGCTAAGACCCTTCTGCTGAAGGGAGCAGGCATGGCACGGCTGGCGCAGGCCCACCTCTGTGTGTGCACGTGTGAGTCTGGTCACATCTTTCTTCCAGTCCATTTGGGCAGTGACAGACCAATCTATCACTCAAGACTTTGCTGGACTCTAGGAATCCCCCGTATGCCTGGCATCATGATCCGGCTGACAGAGCGACAGTCGTCACGTGGGTTGATGCCAGTCTGGGGCTCATGATGTAGAAGACCTGGGCGGCTGTTTGAGCGGAAGTGGCGGTGTCTAAGGGGAAGAAGTACCCACATCAGAGATGTACTCAAGGCTCTGAGAGGAGACAAATGGCCACCCTAAGAACAGGCCCCTGCTACAAACCGGGGGTCCTAAGGGCGGGGGTCTAGTGAGAACAGAAGGTGTGCACAGAGGCCCTGAGCAATAGGGGAGGGTTACAGGGGCTCGGCCAGGGGCAGTAGGGTTTTGGGAAGATGGAACTGAAAGCAATTTATAACCTGGAAAGTTTGCTATGGCAAAGACGAGGGTCCCAGAAGCTCAGCCGAGTCCTCCTGGCTTGCTGTGGCCGCAGCCCAGTCAGCCAGGTAACACATGACTCCTTGCTGGCTGAAGTCTGGCACTGGGAGAGATGATCTCCATGGGGGGAATGTTATGGGTTGAATTGTGTCGCCCCCCCCCAAAAAAAGCTGTTGAAATCCTAATCCCCAGGACCTGTGAATGTGATCTTATTTGGAAATAGGGTCTTGGCAAATGTCATTAAGGTAAGAGAAGGTCACTAGGGTGGGCCCTAATCTAGTAAGACTGCCATCCTTAGGCACAGAGGAAATCTGGACTCAGACGCAGACATGTGCCCTGGAAGAATGCTGTGTGAAGAGGAAGGCAGAGATCGGGTGACGTTCCTACAGCCAGTGGACACAGGATCGCCAGAAGCCAGCAGAAGCAGGAGGAGAGACATGAAGCAGCTTCTCCCTCATGGCCTCAGAAGGTTCCAACCCTGCAGACACCTTGATCTTGGATGTCTAACCCCCACACCATGAATGACTAAGTTCTGGTTGGTCAAGCTCCCGGTGTGTGCTACTTTGTTTTGGCAGCCCCAACAAACCAATGCGACCACTCACTGTCTCCTCTCCAGTCAAGGGAGGGTGTCCATGCACTTGTCACGGGGACTGAACTTAGTGCATGACCCATTGCTTCAGCATGGGCTCTTAGGACCCTGGTCAGGAGACCCACTCAAGAGAAGTCAGCCTCTACTGAATCCGATGTTATACTATCAGGGATCACATGTGCTTCTTTCCTAAAGGCTAAAAAAAGGTGTTTGTGGCAGAAGGTTCTCTTGATTTACAAATGGGTCAACTAAAGTTCAGAGATGACCCATGCCACTGCCCTAGGCAAGCTCATGCAGCCAGGTGGGGCCAGCTCCAGCCCCGGTCGGGAAAGATGAGGGACTGGGCTGTGCACGTTTCAGAACTCCCGCCCTAGCACTGTTTAGTTACCAATTCCTGAGCTTGCTTCATCACAGGCTCATAAAATGCTTTTTTTAAAAAAACGTTCAATTTTACCTTCTTCTCTTTTTAATAGGTAACATTTTCACAAAGGTTCTTATCATGGTCATGTAATTACATCTCACATCTCGCGAAGGCTCCCAGGCAGGGGGCAAGGGTCTCTTTCCCACCTCGGTTATTTCCTGCCCACCGTTTGGGGTCTTCCCGCCCTGCTCCAGCGACTGGAGACATAAAGGTTCTGAAAGCTGAAGCTGACACCAGGAAAGTTCAAGGACACACCCAGCCCAGGTATGGCTGCTGCTGTGTGATTGATGGCTTGCACTCTGGGCCAGGTGAACCCAGTCATGCTCTTGGTGGCATTTATTATTCAAAAAGAGCGGGGGTCAGTTTGAAAGCTATGCGCCCATGAGTCTGGGATGCTCTCTAGAAAACAAGAACAGAATCACACGGCACTGGTTTGAAACCTCCGATGACCAGCCCTTGTCATTGGAGTACCTGAAATGGAGGCCCAGCCCTACAGAGCAGCAGAACCCTGCACAGCTCAGCTAGGAACCTTGGGCTCCCCCTTTAAAGAAAACACGGCATCAGCATCATGAAACGAGGTTACTCACTCTCAGACCCCTATTTCTCAGACCATGATAAAGCATTCACTAATAAAACCAAAATATCTGCTTTTGGAATGAATGAGAGAATTCAATCAAATGGGTGGGATAACCTACGTGAAGAGCTCACAATAACTAAGCAATCACATGCCGCTCCCCCCCCAAATAAAAACCTTGCACTGGACACCCAGAAAAATGCTCACCCACAGAGCAGAGTCCCAAATACCTTCTCGCATCTCCTGAGCCATCTGTCCACACAACAGTCTTTTTTTAAGCACCTATTGTGTGAGAGCCACCGTGTTATGTGCTGGGGTTCAGGGACGACATGCCATTCCCCTGCTCTGGAAGAAACCCCAGACAGGCGCGCGCGGACACGGGCTGCAGCACACGCGCACAGGCAGAGACTGGGCAAGGAGCAAGGTGAACTTAGGAAACATTTCTAGGAACAAGTAACATCTGCACTGGACCTTGGAACAGGAGTAGAGCTACCAGTGTGGGGGAAGGGGAGCACTGGAGGACGAGAGGCGAGCACTTACGAAGCTGTGGAGGAAGGTGTGAGGAGCCCAGGCAAATGCCCAGGAACCTGGTCAGGCCGGGGTAGATCGGGGCCACCGAAGGCAGGAAGGGAAGGGAGATTCTGTGTGGATTACAGATGTCCCTTCCTGCTGTATTCGTGACATGGAACAAAATCCCACTGACCCTGGGGAGTCACTGAAGGTTTTGCAACAGGAGAATAACATGCACCAGTTTTCTCCACATGCCTTTGAGATAGCCAACTTCAGGAACGAAGGCAGTCTTGCTCACAGAGCTTGCGGTCAGGTCCGGAACCAGGTGTGATAGGCATCAGTTTTAAACCCCAAACCCCAAACCTGGGGCGTCTGGGTGACTCGGTCATTAAGCCTCTGCCTTCGGCTCAGGTCATGATCCCAGGGTCCTGGGATTGAGCCCTTCATCGGGCTCCCTGCTCCGCAGGGGGTCTGCTTCTCCTTCTCCCTCTCCCTCTGCTGTATTCCTTCTCTAGCTGTGTCTCTGTCAAATAAACAAATAAAAATAATTCTTAAAAAGTTTAAAAAATTAAAATAAAATAAAACTCCGAACCTCCTCAGCATCGCTGAGCCCAGACCCCGGGCACCTGGCCAAGGCACCCCTTCTTTCAAAGACGCCCTCCAGGCAGACATTTGTAACTCTAATGGTCCCACTTGTCCTGTGGTCCTTGTCCAGTTCCCAGGCCTTTCACACGGTGGGACAGGTTTTCCATAAAATAAAAAAAAATTCTCTAGCTTCTTACAGATTGGACTTGATTAAATATTCCACTGATAAAGGGTAAGCAAATGTCAGCTTCAATATCATAAAAAGAGAAATGAAATTTCATACAAGCAGCAAAGCAAACAATCCATTTTCATACTTTATTAGAAACATTTATTGCCATAATGACTACATTATATTAAGCAAGCAGGTGGAAAGGTGTTTTGTGCATGATATCTTCAGATATCTTTATCTTCTAGATCTTATCTGTCTCCTACGTGGACAGATGTTTTATTCCCTCTAATAGAGCTAGGGCAAGAAGAGCCACAATTTCAGCAACTACATCAGCACGTGAAGGTCATGGCGTATCACGGCACCTCCCTGACGGTGGGAATCCGTGACTGCCTTTTTCTACTCAGCACACGTGAGGCATTCTGGACTCGAACGGCAGAACTCACGGCGCACTAGGCAGTGTCCTGCCAAAGTCCACAGCTCTCATTCCAAGTGTGCCTTTCAATTTTTCCAAACCCTCTATAATTTGATAGCCACATAATTCCAGCCCGGAGTCTACAGCCAAAAGATAAAGAACTACTGTATGCCTCTACTGTCTACACCACTTCAAAAAATTTTGGCAGATTATCTTGAAGAGGAGATGCTGAAAGCTCTTCTGTCACCCGTTCCTGGTTATCTGTTGCTGGGGACAGTATTACCACAAACTTAGTGTCTTAACATAATGTCTATGTACTCGCTCACGGTTTCCATGAGCGGAGCTCAGCTGGCTGGGTCGCTAGGGGGCCGCAGTCAAGGCATTGGCCAGGTCTGGGTCTCATTTGGAGGCTCAGCTGGGAAACAGTCCACTTTTGACGTCCCGTGGTTGCAGGAAGCATTCATTTTCTTGTGGCAGATGAACCAAGGACCCTGGCTTCTTCCTGGCGATTGACCAGAAACTGCTCTCAGCCCCTTGCCGTGTGGCCTCTCCAGATGGTCCTCACAATATGGCGACTTGCTTCTTCAAAGCCAGTGAGGGGAAGAGTCTCTTGGCGAGGCAGATGTTACAGCCACGTGTAATGAATCCACAAGCACGTGACCACATTTACTGTACTCTTCTGGGCAGAAGCACATGCAGGTCCCTCCTACACTCCAGGGGACGGGATCCGGTCAGGGGGTGGACACCAGGAGGCAGAGGCCACCTTGGAGTCCGTTGCTCACACCTTCCTCGAATCTGTTAATCCTCTGGACAACAGCTGGAGTGGGTGGGACCAACTTTAACCACGATTTCTTATGACAGAATTGAATTCCTTCCAAATTTAACAAAATGGAAAAAAAATAATCCATGTAGTTTAATAAGCCATTTTTTCCTTTCATGTCATAAATTCAGACCCTCTTTCCAGGATAACTTTCCTGTGCATATCAAAATCTCCAGTCTGCATAATTCAGAAATGTTCAGTTTCTGCTTTTCTTTGGCAAACAGAAGTAAATATATCAGACATTCTGATTAGGAGACAAAGTAGAATATTTTGACTCAGCCAAACAGCAAATGTGTATTGAGCAGTTACCAAAACCTCTGCAAAGGCGCCCTGGAAATTAAGAGAGAGAGATCCAATACGGCATCTGCCTCGGGAGTCGGAAACATTCACTGGAGCAGGAAAGGTTTTCCAAATTTCTAAGTATGCGAAAAGGATTGACCATTCGACTTCTCTCTTAGTTTACAAGTAAATAATCGGAGATGGTACTTCTCAGCTGTGCAAAAAGCCACGTCACACACGCACACAGTAAGTGAAACTATGTCAGATGGGAATGGAAGTGAGCACACAGAGGGGTCCCGAGGCTTCTGTTTTTGGCAGGCGAGTGGACCAGTGACACGGAAGAGCCCTCTACTCAAAATAGCTATATCCTCCATCACAGATGACTGCAAATGGATTGCTGGGCTCACAGAAAGTAAATGCAGTAGGAAATGCCCCCCAGTGTGACCTGAAATCAGAGCAGTGAGAGCCAGAGGTGGGAAACAGATAGGAAATGTGCATGTGGGGCCAGTGCCAGGGCTCAGCCTGCTACCATCAGCGCTGCACTTTCGGGAGCAAACTTTGGACCACAGGCAGAAAGAAGGGAAGAAACTAGCATGCCCAGATTCAGGCTGAGACTCCCAGAATCAGTCTAAAATTGGCCCAAGTCAACGGTGGCTCCTGGCTCCCAATGTAGGCAAAACCAAATGAAAATCTCCTAAGAGGAAAACTATCCTCAAATAGGGGACCAGGATTTTCACTGTCAAAGCTGTTCCACACATACAAGGAAACGAGACACCATGAGGGAAAGGCAACAGAGGAGGAGCAGAAGATCTGAACAAAGAGTTCCTCGAGCAGCGGGAGACACAAGCAAATCGCCCACAAATGGATGGCTGTTGGGCTGATGGCAGACCTCTCAGAAGTCACGCCAAAAGCCACGGGCCATGGATTAGTATATCTAAAGTGCTAAGCGCGCCAGAAGTAAGTACTCACAAAAACCCCCTTTTGAAAGTGAGAATAGAATAAACATACTTGCAGCTTAAAAAACGCAGTAACAAAGAAAAATACTCTAGAAGGTACTGTGAGATGCAACAGAGAATGAAAAGCAAACAGAAGGAAAATCTAAACAAGTATTATGTGAAGTAGTAATCATCACGATGTCTAATTTGTGGGAATAAATAAGGAATTAAAACACTTCAAATCGATAATATGTAAGTCAAAAGGGGTCATTGAAGTTTGTTCTCAGATATTTGTATTGTTCCAAAAGAGAGTTGAAAAATTATCTTTAGATTTTCTGTAGCTTAACATGCATAGTCAATGTTTAAGTGTAGTAATTAACAAGAAAAAATTGAAGTGTAAAACTTCAATGCCAGTGGAGATGGGGAAATAGGATAAGAAAACAAAATTAAAAGTACAACAGAAAGGGGGCCTTGGGTGGCTCAGGGGGTTAAAACCTCTGCTTTCAGCTCGGCTCATGATCCCAGGGTCCTGGGATCGAGCCCCACATCAGGCTCTCTGCTTGGCAGGGAGCCTGCTTCCCCCTCTTTCTCTGCCTGCCTCTCTGCCTCCTTGTGGTCTCTTGTCTGTCAATTAAATAAATAAAATCTTTAAAAAAATAAAAAATAAATAAAAGTACAACAAAAAGAAAAAGGAAACCAAAAGAGGCATGACAATGAGATAAATAGTAAGTAAATGTACAGTGGTGCAAATGATTCAAGCATATCAGTGATAACAATAAATGTTCTTTGGCTAAATTCCCAATTAAAATGCAGAGATTTTTAAAATCTAGATACTGATCCTCTTATAAGAGGTATTTGCAAAGCATAAGAATATGGACAGGTTCAGAAGCAAATGATGAAAAAAAGAAGTAGGAAATATACTTTATTATAAATAGCAATATAAGGGAGAGAGAAGAGTGCTGTATACTGAGAAATGTTCAATTTACCAGGAATATAAAAATATTCTAAAATTCGGGCACCTGGGTGGCTCAGTGGGTTAAGCCTCTGCCTTCAGCTCAGGTCATGATCTCAGGGTCCTGGGATGGAGCCCCACACCAGGCTCTATGCTCAGCAGGGAGCCTGCTTCCCCCTCTCTCTCTGCCCGCCTCTCTGTCTTCTTGTGATCTTTCTCTCTGTCAAATAAATAAATAAAATATTTTTTAAAAATATTCTAAAATTCTATGAACAATATCAAGGAACCTCACAAAATTGAACAAAACTTATTGACAGATCTACTGGTAGAAATGTTCAAATCTATCCTCATAGAGAGACATTCTAATATAATTCAAGGTTAAATTGCCAAAACGTTAGTAAAGATGAAGAAGAGTGATCATCCCAATTTATAAATCTGATTATTGTCATATATAGATCATCACAACTGGAAATCAGATATTCTCCAAAACAAGCAAAACTTTTACAAAACTAGCCCATGTCCTGGGCCATAAATCAAATTCGAACAAATCTTAAAAATTAGTTTCATGAAAATCATATACATGCTTATCACAAAGCATTGAAATATAAGCCAATAACCAAAAACGACTAAAAACCTTGTATTTTAAAAAATTTAGAAATACTTATAAATGACTCATGGTTCAAAGAAAAAAAATAATAGAAATGCTTAAATTATGATGAAATGATCTTGTAAATGTTACATATGAAAGCATGTGGGACATACAAAAAGCAGTAAGTACAAGAAAATACATAGACCCACATTCTCATGTGAGAAAACAAGAAAAGATGCCCATTGTGTAGAGGAATGTGGAGGAGAAAAGAGACAAAAGATGGAAGATGGTCAAAACCAAAGTAAACAAAATAAGATAAATCTCTGAAAATATTTTTCCAAAAAAGATGCAAATATTTCTGGAACCAAACTGTAGATCCAGAAAATGTTTAGAAAATATTTTTAAAATGCCCTTGGAGTATCTGGGTGGTGCAGAGGGTTAAGCATCTGACTCTTTTTTTTTTAAAGATTTTAGTTATTTATTAGAGAGAGCCCAGAAGGAGAGGGGAAAGCAGACTCCTCACTAAGCGGGGAGCCCAAGCGGGGCTCAATCCAAGGACCCAAGGATCATGACCTGAGCCAAAGGCAGACGTTTAACTTACCTCTGAGCCACTCAGGCACCCCAAGAATCTGACTCTTGATTTAGGCTCAGATTATGATCTCAGGGTTCTGGGATCTCAGCAAGGAGTTTGCTTGCCCTCTCCCTCCACCCCTTCCCCACCCTCAAAAGACAAATAAATAAATAAATAAATAAATAAAAGCTTTTAAATGCCCTGAACAACTTTATGTCGCTAAACCTAAAAGTTTAAATAAAGTGAGAATATTTCCAGAAAAAAATTCCTAAGCAAAGCTGATTCAAAAATAGACAATGTTCTTTGACTTCTAAAGATTAAATGTCTCTTTTAAAATATTCCAGAGCAAGAAAACACCAGACCCAAGTGGTTTTCTAGTGAATTTTACCAAACTGCCAAAGAAGAGATCATTCTGACCTTAGAGAAACCATTCCATGGAATACAGTGAGTTAATGCTCTTTGACTCATTCCACAAGACCAGTAAGACCCTCAACATCAAAAATTGCCTGGACCAGGACAACACAAAAAAGAAAATATTAGACCAATCTCAGTCATGAACATAAGTAAACAAATGCAAACAAAATATTAGCCCATCAAATCCATTAAAAGAGATATTTTATCATGCTTAAGTTAGGTGAGTCTGAAACAATAGAGATAATACAATTCTAAAATCTATTAATATAAATGCAAACAATGAATCCTGGAACACTACACCAAAAACTAATGAGTGCTGTATGGTGACTAACATGACATGATTTAAAAAATAAAATCTATTAATAACATTCCTCACATAAGTAAATTATAAGACAAACTATCAATTCAGACATACAAATCTGACAAAAATTCAACACAGACTCACTATTTACAAACATGTGGTGAAGATCACACAAATCCAAAGCAAATATCATCCTTTCGTAATTTTTATCATGAATATTTCCAAACACAACCAGAGAAATATGTATGATAAACTCCCATATGCCTGATTCGCAATTAGGTTTGCAGGCGTAAACAATGAAGCATTGAGAAAATAACACAAGAGGATTTCTCATTGAATTTGGCATTGAGAACGACTTTTTAAACAGGATATGGAAAGAAAACTCTCCACCTAAACAAAAAGACTGATAAACTGGAATTAATTACAATGACAGGTTTTTATGCATCAAAACAGCATTAAGAGAACAGAAAAGCAAGCCATGGAGGCCTGCAACACTTAGAACTGACAAAGGTTTTGTATCTAGAGTATATAAATAACTCCTATGAATCAGTAAGAAAAAGAAAGAGCAAAAAACTTTTATACTGTATAAAAGAATATATCCAAGTAGCCAATAAGTGTAAGAGAAGGATCTCATTCTCATCAGCGATAATGGAAATGCAAACAAAAACCCTATAAATGGGCTACACACCCATCAAAATGCCTAAAATTTAAAAGATCAACAGCACCAAATGTTGGCAAGAATATGGAGCAACCGGAACTCTGACATGTTGGAGCCAGGAGAGTAAACTAATTCAGTCACCCTGAAAAACTATTTGGCATTACCTACCAATTAAATATATACACACACTGTGGCCAAACCATTTCATTCTGGTACATTCCCAAGAGAAATGTTGGCACATGTGCACCAAAAAACACATGCACTAATGTTCATTATAGCATTGTTTGCAAAAAGCAGAGAGTATGCATAAATAAGCAGAGGCATAACCATACTGTGGACCCTATTTGAAAAATATATTGTAGTTGGGTTCATACCAGGAGCACTCCATGCCTCCGAAAAATGAGAGAATGATAACTAGGCAAAAGACACAAAGATACATTTTGCAGAAATATTAATGGCACAAAGATATATGAAAAGTGGCTTTGTCTCATTAGCACTCAACAGTTAAGATGATAAGGAGATGTATTTTACCACTAAATTGGCAAACCTTTGGAAGCCTCATAACACAAGGCTTGGGGAACGATGTGGCTGAATGAAAGATGTTAAATATTGCTAGTAAAAGTGTAAATTGGCACAACCACTTAGTAAAAATTTGGCAGTATCTGGCCAACTTACACATTTTTATGTCCTACCATCCAGGGGTTATAGTATTAGGTACCCATCCTAGTGAAATCCCTGCACATTTTTACGAGAATGCTCACAACAGTTTGTTGGGGTTTTTTCATTATAAGGAAAGGAAGGGAAAAAAAATGGAAACAACCCGAAAGCCCATTGATAGGATATGAATAGATAAATATGGATAGAAGCACTCAAAGGAATATTATATACAGCACCGAAAATGAATGATTTATTCTAGAGTTACATGAAACAACATGGATAAAAATCATAATTTGAGTGGAAAAATGCTGGTGGCTGAAGATCTCAGGCGCCTCAGAGGTGGGAGTGTGCGTAATCTCCCTAGCAACGCAGCGCTCCTCTGCTAAGAGCAGGTCTCTAGAGAAGGGGCAGCTGTGAGCTGTTAGCAGCCAGCCCCACAGCAGCCGGGGAGTGAGCTCACAGCCCCAGAAAGGGGCCCTGGGCATCCACCACACCACCCATACATAATTGTGGGTGTCGGAGTGTCAAACTTTTCCCTTGAGTTCTGTAATAAAACATGTACTACTAACTGTGTGTCCATGTCAAGACCCATACCTTAAGTAGCTTTGAACCAGCCCAGGTGGGTTTTTCGTTTCTTTTTTAAATTATTTTTAATTGTGGCAATATACACTTAACATAATATTTTTGCCATTTTAACAATTTTATATGTGTTCATTTCAGTGGTGATGTTGACACTGACGGTTCTGGGCAATTATCACCATCCATCTCCAGAATGCTTTTTTTTCTTGCAAAACTGAAACTGCCCCCATTCTGTGATATTGGTTATCACAAATAATACTGCTATGAACTCTCTATAAAAGTATCTGTTCAAGACCCTTCTTTTTAATTCTTTAGGTATATAACCAGAATGGAATTGCTGGATCATATGGCAATTCTATATTTAATACTGTCTTCCATAAAGGTGGCACCATTTTTTGGATTTTCTTTTAATATGGAATTGAAACTTTTCTCCAAGCTCCACTACCACCTCTAACACAACCACCAACACCACCTCCTCGACTGCCAGTGCCAACACCTCTACCATCACCATCATCACCTTCACCATCACCACCACCACCACCTCCACCACCAACGCCAACACCTCCACCTCCACCAACACCACCACTACCTCCACCACTAATACCACTACCTCCACCACTAATGCCAACACCTCTACCATCACCATCATCACCTCCACCATCACCAACACCCCCTCCTCCACTACCAATGCCAACACCTCCACCACCACCATAACAGAAAAAAGGAACCTGCCTTATTTCAAGTTACCCTTTTCTTGACATCATCCTTATCTGTTTAATCAACTGTATGTAAAATGTTCATCATTTTTAGGAAGGCAGAACTTATTAGGTCAATTTTCTTTGGCTCCATCCTTAGTTATCTTCAAATAAATCCTCTCAAGTGAACACTGAAGAAAGTAAACATTTCTATGAAAAAAAAATGCAGTGCAGTTGAACTGAAATCTCCCCCTCCTTGCTTAACCCCTCTAAAAGCACAGTCAGATGTGAAAATGTGAAAAACATTGTGAAGTATCTGAGATTACAGAATAAAAACGGTTTTATGATTATTAAATTCAGTTGTTCCTCGATGTATGTACAATATCATTATCTGTTGCCCCAAAAAAGACAGATAAATATGTATAATACAGATGAAATTATAGGAGGAAAAAAAAGGTCAGCCTATATTGGGGAAGGAGTAAATCTTACCAATTTATCACATTTGTGGAAAGATTAAGGATTAGAAAGCATGAAATCATTTCAGTTTCTTTCACAGAACTCTACCCTCCTGCTAGTCAGCGAGTCTAAGTCCCGTTGATATGGGTGAGTAGGGGTGGGAGGGAGGAGTAGAAGAAACAAAAGCTTTTTCATTCACTGCACAGAGATGCATTCTTCCCCTTTTTATGATCATTTTCTCTAATCTTCACAACAGCCTTGCAAATGAGGTTACTGTCACCCCCATTTCACAGTTGAGAAAACTGTGGTTGCAAGAGGTTACATGGCCTGCAGGAAAAGCCATGTTCAGTTAAACACAGAGTCAAGAATTAAACATAGTTTGCATAGTTTGGCCCTTTTTCTGGAGTCTGTTCTCTATTCCTCCAAAGAGAGTCTACGCAGAGTTCACTTCTGTGTCCCTATAGAGTGAAAATGTCTTTATCTCACTCTATTGGATGTCAGTTTGGCTGGGTATACAATTCCGGAGTCAAGCTCATTTTCCCTGAGAATTTTGGGAATGTTGCTCTAGTGTTTTTTGCTTGTATTGCTGGTGAGAAGATATGAAGTCAGTATGGTCTTTGATTCTTCATAAATACCTGTGTTTTTTTTTTCCTTTCTCAGAAAGTCCTTAATAAATTAACTTTACACTCAGTGCTTAGAAACTCTACAGCAATAAGGCTAGATTTTCCCCTTTTTCTACCCACTTTACTCAACACTCAGCCTTTCAATCTGAGGACTCAGCTATTTCTTTAACCCTGGGAAAGATTTTCTTATTACTTCTTTGTTCAGTGGCTTTCCTTTTCTCTTATATGCTCTTCTGCATCTGGGGTATGAGGCTCAGCAACTGTCCTGGGAACCCACAATTTTGGCTCTAATCTCCCTGCTCCAGCTCAGTCCTGGGCATATGCTGATGCTGCCTAGTGCCCAGCTCTGGATGGGCTGGGACTTCCCAGTCAGCCCAGCTCCTGAAAACCGTGCTGGGCAAGAGTTAATCTGGGGGGAACACCACCAAGCCCCCGAGCTCCACTGTTCCTCTCATAGAGGCCTCCAGTAGGGAAAGGCACTCCTCATTTTGCCTCTCATCTCTGTTTCTCCAAGCTTCCTACAAATTTCTGATTCACTATCCTTCTTGTTTCTTTTTTCCGGTATTTTTGTGGGTTAATTATTTTAAAAAGTCTCTTGTGTCATTTTACGGCATCTTTGGTCCTCCCCCAAGTTGTAGAAAGTTTCTGCTCAGTCTGCCATGTGGCTCCTAAATTCTGTCTGCGCTTTAACTGTTAACAGAACATGCAGAGCAAAGTACCAGCTTTTGCTGAATTACAACTGAGATCAGTTCTTAAATAGTTCTGTTGAAAACCTATTGAAAGCACAGGGCATTCCTATTATATAACTTCATGTCAATTAGTTCAGGCTTTTATGTTATGTTAAATTGACAGCAAGCATTTCTCAGACGATTCACAATTATAGTCGAGGTTTGATCCTCTTTCTTGTTCTTTGGGCGGCCTATCTCGACAGTACAGACCTACCCTGACCATTCTCATCCCATTTCCAACAGCTCAAATGTGCAAAGTGGAACTAAATCTATCAGAATTGAGTTTTTACCTTTAGCACATTTTCCTCTTAACGTTTTCCTTTCTGCCATGCTTCACACAATTCCTGCACAAAGAAGTAGTGTCAAAGGTAAAAACTGAAGCCTTTCTGCCTCATTTGCGATTCTGTGGGTGCATTTGTATGTGTGTGTATTTCATAAGGTGAACCCCTTAGATAAGTTTTACCATTCCTTAGTGTTTTATTTACTGTTGAATCTAAATGGCTTGTCAAAAATTTTAAAAAATAATGATGATGTACATACAAGCTCTGTCAGTAGCCCAAAATATAAGAGTGGGTCCAAAAAATAATGTTAGCAGCACTCCAGTATCCTCAAAGTCCTTCCTCCCATTCAACAGAATGAAGAACTTCATCCCAGAAAGTTTGGAGGGGAATTAAGTAGAAAGAACATGTTCATCAAAAATGTGTGAACTTCATACAATTTCAGTGGCTTTCCCAGACACCTTTGGCTGAAACTCTCATGTGAAATCTCATTTAGGAAGTGGTGGGAAGCCTGGAAACCAGGAAGTGGACTATTTAAAAGTGGGGAAGGATGCCTCCATCAGAGAGGATGAATACCCAACTTTTGTAGCAACATGGACGGGGACTGGAAGAGATTATGCTGAGTGAAAGAAGTCAAGCAGAGAGAGCCAATTATCATATGGTTTCACTTATTTGTGGAGCATAACAAATAACATGAGGACATGGGGAGATGGAGAGGAGAAGGGAGTTGAGGGAAATTGGAAGGGGAGGTGAACCATGAGAGACTATGGACACTGAAAAACAACCTGAGGGTTTTGAAGGGGCGGGTGGTGGGAGGTTGGGGGAACCAGGTGGTGGGTATTGGGGAGGGCATGTATTGCATAGAGCACTGGGTGTGCAAAAACAATGAATACTGTTACGCTGAAAAGAAATAAAAAATAAAATAAAATAAAATAAAAGTGGGGAAGGACTTAAAATTTAATGGGAGACTTAATGACCCCCCATGGTGTTTATCTGGGGCTGTGGAGAGCTTCTGGGAGTAGACTGTACGTGGGGCAACATGGTGCTCCCGCCTTGCGCTCCTGCACTCAAAGAGGGCAGAACTCCGCTGAAAACCACATGTACAGCTGCTCCAGCCACACACTCCAGCAGCTCAGGGCCATTCTCTTTGCAAAGCTCCGCCTCCACATTCAAGGGCCAGGATGTAGTTACGCTGGGGTTTTAAGCAATTTCCCCTGCTCCAGGGTCGTGAGTGGGGTTGCTCTCCAGCCTCTCCTGGTTCCCATTTCACAACTCCTGCTGATCCCGCAGACCACGAAGGAATGATGTGTAAATTTCACACAGCTCCCACGTTTGGGTTGGAAGAGCATCTAAAAACTTGGTTTCTTATCCAGAATTTACCCAAACATCGTTAGTTGGACAATCTCACGTGATCAGCCTTTCTCATGAGACCCTTCTGGGTTTTAGCCCAGCCAGAAATACTAAGTGGGCAGCCAATCCATGACTACAAAGGCGCACACAGTTTTTAAACATCAATAGAGAAAAACCAGCTCTTTTGAACCTCAGAAATGATTTGCATTGGCTTGTGCCTTCCTCAGAGACCAGAGTCAGCTCTTCATCTTCCCAACACACTACATGAGTTTTCCGAGAGTCACGAGAGAGTCGTTAAACAGGGGCCGGTCAAGAACCACTGGAGCTCCAGGGAGAAGGAACAATCCAGAGCTCTCAGTAGGGACTCATCCTTTGCTAGTATTAGTCTTCCACTGCTGCTATAACAAAGCACACTAAGTATCTACCAAGAGGAATAAAGTTATTCCAGGTCCAAGGTTGGAGGTCTACATTCAAGTCTAAGCAGGGTTGAGCCCCTTCCAGAGGCCTCCTGGAGGATGTGTGCGTTTTCCAGCTTCTGGAGGTGACTGCACCCCTCCCTTGAAGCACCAAACCTCTTGTTTCTCTTGTCATCCCTCCTCCTACTAACACAGATTCCCCTGCTCTCCTCTTCAACAGACCCTCATGATTATAGTAGGCTCATTCTAAGAATCCAGGACAATCTCCCCATCGCAAGATCCATACCTTAATCACATCTGCGAAGTTCCTTTTACCATGTTAAGATAACGTTTGCGGGTCCTGAGGATCGGGACGTCAGCAGGGGTGGGGTCATTATTTCGCCAGCCACGGTTAGTTTCCCCTCAACCAAAAAAATCTGAACTCAGAGTCCAAAGGGAGTGTACGCCTTGGTATTTCTCCAAAAGAGTTGAAGACCAAGGAACAGAAGAACCTGTGCATGGGTGTTTATAGCAGTTTATCCATAATTACCAAAACTCAGAGACAACGGAGATGTCCTTCAGGAGGCAGATGGATAAATGAGCTGTCGCGCATCCTGTCATCACTCATTTGTCCAAACCCAGAGAATGAGCATCACCAAGAGTGAGCCCTGCCGTGAACTATGGTCTCTGGGTGATGAGGACATGTCCATGTGGGTTCAGGTGTTGTAACAAATGAACCTCCCACCTGCGGTGTACTGACACCGGGGGAGGCGCTGCCTGTACGGGCGAAGAAGGGATATGGGAACTCTCTGTGCTTTCCTTCCACTTTGGCTATGAATCTAAAAGTACCCCCAAAATAAAGTCTTCATTTTAAAAAAGAAAGAAAGCTGTTACTGAAAACATTCTATATTTACCTACATTGAAAATTTTGACAATAGCTCAAGGTAAATTGCATTTACTTTCTTGAAAATGTCAGTATATAAATAAATGCATTTTCTTGTCTAAAGAAAGACAGTATATCACCACATTAAAAAAAAGAGGAAAAAAAAAAGGAAGGACGGAAGCAGGACACACTCAAACCTACACCCTAGCCGCTTCCTCCTTCAAGCAGCAGGAGGAACTGAGACCAGAGTCCTTCTTGGAATGTGCAGCGAGGAATAGGCGCTCTCTGCTCTGAGCCCATTCCTGAGGCTTGGGTGCCCTGGGGAGGCAGAGCTGAGAAGCTTCCCTGGGGCCCTAGGGCAGGCCCTGGCTCCGTGAACCTGACCTGTTACCCAAGGGCCTCATCACCCAACGTGAGGCTGACAAGTTTCAGGACAAGCTTGGCTCCTGTGGCTCTTACAGCCCAGGACAGGCCCTTTCTGGGCTCCCCGGATAGCAGGCCTTGTTTCCTGTGGCTCTGGAGTGACACACACCAACTCTCTGGGCTTCAGTTTCTCCTGACCAAGAAAAGAGCGTGCTGTCTGTGAGGTCATGAGGCAATGATGAGGTGTACTTGCTGTACCAAGGGCAGTGTCACATTTAGAAGCAAATGATTCCCCCAAGGAGCCATTTTTCTTCCCTTCAGGTGGTATACTTCACGGAAGCAGGGGTGTAGGACTCCCACCGTGACTAACAACATGGGTTACACACACGGCCGCGGTACGCACACGGCCGCGGTACGCACACGGCCGCAGCTGTACCATCGTCTCACCGAGGGAAGGCTGCTCGGTGTTCTGAAGGACAAATGGGTGCATGGTCTTTATCACAGGAAGAAGTTCCGGGATGCATAAGGCCGGTGGCCAAGTGAGCCAAGGCCAGCTACCCCCTGAGCCACTTGACCCAGACGTTGTTGAGGCCGGGCCCATGCAAATTACCACCGGGTCATTTTAAAGAAGAGCCGCTCCCTGTCCCAGGTGCCATAAGTGATTAGTGCCACAGGTGGGAGGAAAAGTTTGTTTTAAATATTAGTCAATCTATTTTCTTTCTTTCTTTCTTTCTTTTTTTTTGCAAATAACCTGGTGCCTTCGTATGAGTGTGTGTTGTACTTGGTTTCCCTGGGTTGGTACGATACAGGGCATTGAAGCTTCTCAAACACCACAGATCTCCCGAGTATATGTGAGTGACTGAGACATTATGAACTAAGAGGTGATTGTGGGAATAAAGTTATTTGGGTAGGGCTTACTCTTCCTACTGTGCTATGCCTTTTTTCCAGTACATTTTCAGAAAGGCCACGTTCGAAACATTAAAAATAAATATAAACACATAGAAACGAACCTTCCCCAGAGCCTCCCCACCCCCACCCAGGCAGGCTGCTCATCAACCACCTCCAAGATGGCAGCCAGGGACCAAGACCACAGGTCCTGGGACAAGCCCTCTCGGGGGACTTCCTGCCACCCTCCCCACAGCCCCAGTGTTGGGCTGGTGACAACTTGCCCAGGACCCATTCGTGATTGCAGCAGCCACTGTGGGAGGGGTCCACTGAATTGGCTGTGGCCCCAGACTTGTCTTTCCACGGTTTGACCTTCATTGCTGGGATGGCTCCGTTGTGGGTTGGGCTCCCACGGCAGAGACCTGGGGGTGAGAGGGTGAGCCCTGCCGAGCTTGCCTGCTCCCCCTTTCCTTGCAACCATCACGCTGAAATGAAAAATTAAAAAGACATTGCCATCTAGGTGGCCTGTGGCGTCGATGTCTCGGCCAGATAGGGGGCTGGAACATTCCTCTGAATCCAGAGCCGGGACGTCCCCATAATTCCACCACCACTGTGCCTTCCGCTGCTCTGCCCATGTCCTAACGCAACTCGGGGGGTTGGATTACAAAATGATTTGTGATAATGGGTGAGAAGGCGAGGGTTATTTGACTTCAGGAAACAGCGCTGCGAGTTGCGAATGATATATGAAATGAAACATCCAGGGCAACTCACAGTCGATGCATGAGGTACAACAGGCTGTCCCCACTGTGCCGAGCCGCCTCCTTGTAACCAGACACACAGACGTTTGGCTCGATCCGCAGCAAGCCTCCCAGAAAACCGCAGCCAGCCCCTAAGTCGCGGGTAAAATATGGCCCGCTAACAGGCACGCCGTTAATTAGCCGGAGTGAAGGAGAGAGCGGAAGGAAGACAGATTTCCACACGCACCAGTATCAGCTCTTTCTTCTCCCTCCCAAGTCACAGGACCCATCTGCCTTCAAAGGAGCCAAAAAAACAAACACAGTGGTCTCTCATTCTCTCTCTCTCTCTCTCTCTCTTTTTTTAATACGAATACTGGCTATTACATTTTGAAAGGTGAGGGCTCTTAAGATACAAACCAGAGCTGAGTTATTTTTAATTCTTTTATTCCAGCTGTAAAATAAAAGAGAGATGATTATTAAGAGTTTCTTTAACAGGGAAAAAAAAAAGATTTTTTTAGCTCTTTAAATATGAGTAGCCCCTTTTTTTTAATTTCAGAAATACCTTAGGTTCAGCCCTCAAATGCTCACAGATGACCCCTGTGCTCTTTCTGTCCCTGAACAGGCTTTGTCATGCCCACGGTCACGTGGAGCTTACCAGAGTCTCTGGGTGCAGGTGCACAGTGTCCACAAAACGTGGCCTTGTCCAAACTGCAGCCCCTAAGGCAAAGATCGCATGTTTTTACCAAAAAAGCCAGGACACGCACAGGCCCGCACGGTGAAGGTGGTCTCGTCACACAGTATATCCTCATCATTTAAGACATCAAAATGATACCAGAGAATTAGCAGATGAAACTCACAATTCTAGGTGTATGACTCTGGGATTAAATTTGCCACTCACTAGGACTTTTACTAGGATTAAATTAGCCATTTTCCACAATTTCAGAAAGGAAGAAGACTAAAACACTTTATTGTGTAGTTTTTAAAAAGCCACTGAACATTTCCCACTGTCAGAAGCAGAGTGGATGACACAGAAATTCTAAGTCCAATGGATAAATGTCAAAAAAATCCCTCTGGTCTGCCGTCTTCGTGAACTTGGACGGAGGACTTCCCTTCCATAGATACCCTGAGTGGGCTCCCCTGAAACGTGTGTGTCCCTCTGTAAACCACATGTCATTCGTTAATGACTGGAGGCTTTTCAAAACTTACTTTATGTGAGACCTGACTTATCCTGGATGCCACTTACGCATCTGCTCTCCACATAATAGCATTTTAATTTTAACAACCTCCCCCAAAAAATCTTTTTCTTTTTCGGATCACTGTTGCACAGTGCCGGGTCTGTGTTCCTGCCACGTGTGTGTGTGTGTGTGTGTGTGTGTGTGTGTCTGCAAGCAAGGGGCATTGTGCTCCGAAAAGTCGAGGCCTGACTTTTTGAAACCAGCCAACCAACAGGAAGGCCCAAAGACACTCCCTGGCCTTGCGTTCATCCTTGCACCTGGAAGACAACGGTTTGTGTGTGTTTGTTGAGGGGAAACGAGGGGGAACCTGCTCCAGTTGTGTGTTAGCTTCTGAAACAGGAGCCCGGACGTGGAAGCGAGCTGGACCTTAGACCGGGCTCTCCCAGGTGTGCCTCAGCGCGGGCAGAAACCACAGGCTCCCGGGAGTGATCCTGCTGGCCCTCCCTCTGCAGAGGGGCGACAGGGACCGTTCCCTGTGCCCGGGAGCCTCGCCCACCAGCTGCTTCTTCCAGAAACTCGCTTTGGTCCCCGGGAAGATGTGTGCAAACGCAGGCTGACAGGCAGAACGCGCCCACTACAGTCATCAAGATCCAAATGGCTTTCTGATGCTTCCCGGGATAGCGAGGACGTTGCACTGCCTCCTGCGTTTGCAAACATCCTTTCCTCTCCTGTCCCATTGAACCGTCCAAATGAAGTCATTTTTTAAAAAAATCTGCCCCAAGAATTTTTGCAAGGAAGGGAACAAGCTCCACAGTCCCCAGTCCTGTCTCTGGACTCCCCGGAATGGCTAAGTGCCTCCCGCTCCCGCAGCACAGCCAGCTGAGCCTGGGGCGAAGCTGGAGAGAGGGGAGCCTGGTGCATCCATTTACAAACAGAAACAAACACCTTTCCAGCAGGTTCTACAGGATCGCTAAACGAAACTAGGGAGAAGGTATTTTTGATGTAAATTCCGAGCAGCTGGGACCGTGTGTTTTCTTGAGGAAATAACACCATTTCCTAAAGACACGGAGCCCTGGGAGCTCTGCAGTCTTACAATTTCCTTTCTTGTTTACTAAAAGGCCCCTGTTTGGGCGTCCGTGTCACACCTCCGCATATTGCCTGGACGGCGTCCTATTCCCAGCTCGGTCGGCGCAGCTGCGCTCTCGGAGGGTCGTACCTGAGCTCTGCCGTGAAGAAAGCCAATTCCGGGTGCCAGGTACCCGCACACCGGGCCCCCCGGCCCGGCAGAGACTGGGAACTTTGGGCCGCGCGGTGGAGTGGGTGACAATGAATCCGATATGAAAATGTCTGAAGCAATAAATTAGCACGCGGCAGGGGGCTGACAGCTCAGTCCTGTCTGGTCGGCCTCTACCTGACACCGTTATTGCTGCAGGAGGCGGGGCCCGGTGGCGGTGCGGGGCGACAAGGAGCGCGGGGCACAGATCGGAAGCGGGGCCCTGGTCGGCGATGCAAGCGCACGCGCGAGCCCGGCCGGCTCCCAGCAGTGTCTGTGCGTCAGATTCCGGGTCCCTGTCCCCTGCCCTCTCTGCCGTCTCCTGCTTGTTTGTTTCACGCAGCAGGAATGTCTTTGACCTTTGGGAAAGCTGGGGAAAGCCTGCATCCTTGATAAAGCTGATCGACGTCTTTCTGAGCACAGAACAACCACACGCAGGTCGGCCTGCCTCTTCCCAAGGATGCTCGGCCGCCGGCCTTGACAATGGCCTGGATAAAACAAAAGGAGAGCAGCGTCTCAACACTTGCCCCGCGTTCCGTGCCAGGTACCCGAGGCTGACAATGTCTCCCTGTTCCAGGAAGTCCTTAATTTGCGTGCGTTCTTTGAAACGCCGCTGACCCAAGTCTGAATTATTTTCCTGGAACAAACATTTGCGAGCGGGGGTGAGAAGGCACACCTCCAAGAATGAATCTGGGAACAAATTCCCCTTTAGATGGCTCTGAGCAAAAATTCTCCTCTTGATATTTTGCTTAGAATATTTCATGTTCAAGGTCTTCAGAGGTAAGATTCTAAAGTGCACATCACGATTATTTTACATCAATAAATTGCTTCTGGAGTCACATAGTACGCGCGCTCAGTCCTCCAACACTTTGAAAGGAAAAGCAAATTTGAAGAATAACATTCGTTTCTCCCCTTAAGGTTGAAAACAATACATTTTTTATAGACGCTCCATTTTTATTGTTTGTGAGGAATTTCCAGGCTAAATAATGAATCTTGTATTTTGATTTTTTTTCCTTTTTTAAATATAGATCAGCCCTTCAATGAATATTGCACAACTTCAAGTGTAAAATAAATGCGATCGTCTTTCGGGAGGGAAGATGATATTATCCCATACTTCCATTTTGTTTCTAAAAACCACATAAATATATCTACATTAAGTATGTGACTTCTGGGAAAGTTGCTGGATTAAACGGGGTCGCAAGACGCTAATAATTTATGTCACCTCTCATTATAACCATCCCAGAAAATGAATTTCTATGGTCTTATTTTTTTCCCATTTTTTTATTTGCTCAAATAGTTTTCTTACCAGCAATTTGAAAAACGCTCACAGCTTTTGCCCAAAATATTTTCAATGCTCATTGTAGCAATTATAACTCAGCTAGTTAAAAGTCAGATAATTAAACACACAAAGATAGACCACACTTTTTTGCATTTATCCTTTGGAGACTGGAATTTTAGCACAGCTAAAGCTATGCAAATTGGATTCGGTTGTCTGTAGGTTTCTTGCTGCATATTAAGACCGCTTGCTCTCAGTCCGCCCCTGCTGTGGGGAACAGCACAGCTGCCTATAGAATCGATTCAAATATTGAAGCGCGATACCTAGAACGACGTCTGCCCCGGGAAGGCTCAGCGAGGGAAAAAAGTGCTAAGGACAGGCAGGAGAACATATTCAAAATAACCACAAAACTCCTGACGGGGCTGGATCGGTCAGAGACAATAAAAATCTCCCTGCTGCGAACACAGAGCACACAACAACGTGTATTTCAACCAGAAAAAGAGACAAATACTGCCGACTCCAAGTAACAGAGCTTTTCAAGAGGTTTCACTGCTTAAAAGTTTAAACCATTCTGTGCTGCAAGTCCTTTCTTCAAAGACGACTTGGAGGATCCAAAGTTCACTGACCACCAATTTGCTTTTAATGTTTCCAGTGAACAAAGCCATGCACAGCCTCGTTACTGGGGCTGCTGGAGGATCGCAAGACAGGAAGACAGAGGGATCGTTTGTGTCTCGAGTGCCTTCTCCCACCCTACGTGGGCAGGGACCACCTCCTTCCACCCCTGGGTGCAGCCAGCAGCAAGGCACCAGGGCCCACGCTCTAGAAACTACTCCAGGTAGAGGCAGCCCGGGGGGGTGGGCAGTGCGTGGGGTGGGAGTTTCTCCTGCGTCGTTGGCCTCCCACATTCCCACATTTTCCTTCTGCTCCCCAGTGTCTGGCCTGGCTTCCCAGAGGCGATGTTGGTCCCAAACAAGACACCATTTCTAGCAGTTACCGTGTTCCTTCATCCTCCGCACCCCCCCATTAGCAAATATGTTGTGCTCTCCCTCTGCTAAGGAAGCTTAATATAAAAACGAAGTGAGGTTTCCTTCTGGCTGGATAAAAGCCTTCTACACACACACACACACACACACATAGATACTGTCTTAACTGACCTGCTGTCGAAAGTTGTCCAAACCACCTCAACTAGACCTACACTGACCTCGCCAACTCAATCTTGTGCAATGGACAGGGTCTTGCCCATGGACAAGGGTGGTCTCCGATTTCTCTTTCTTTCCAGACTTTTCTTGGCATTGTCCAACCATCTGGAGGTTTCCATCAGACCCAGCATCTCCTGAGAGTCTCCCAGCATCCGGAGTCTGGGGCAAGAAGGGCCTCGCTGACCCCAGCCCCCCACCAAAAGCGATGCTACTCACAGAGCCCTCCAAGAGAAATTTGGACGTGTCACCCTGAAACCTCATTCCCAGTGATTGAAATGAGCTCCGTGCCACGTGGGAAATGTGTGGCTGTCGATCTTTCTGAATACATTTCACGACATTGATTTTAAATACCCCACCATTGTTTTCCTTTGGATTGTATGATTATCACCCTCATTTAGAGGCCCCAGAACTCACATTGTAAAAATCAACTGACTGTTTCTGACTTGCTGATTTTCCATGAAAAACAGGGAAAACTCCAATGTGTGAGAGAAAATGTTTGGATGTGATGTGAGCTAAAACGTACCACTTCAGTGGGCTGTGAAAAGTCTCTACTTATGTGTGTTTAGAGTCCAATTCTCCCCCTAACTTAGGCTCAAAATCCCCGCTGATGGTGTTACATCCCAAACAAATCCAATTCCACGATTTTTAAAGGCAGGTGTGTCAGTCGGTGTGTTCTGAACAAACAGAGTCAAAACGCACTTGGCAACATCCTGTCCGAAAGGGTTACCGCCTTGAGGAAATGCTGAATGGATTGGCGGGGGGGGGGGGGGGGGGGGTTGTCCTTTAACTTTTCATGATTAATTTATGTATTTAGACTTATCTCTCTCTTTGAAAATCTCCTCCATACAATTGGGTCTCATCAGGCACAATGGATGTTGCGGATTAGCCTGGCCCTAAAGCGGCCCACGCGGAAAATAACAACCCGGCCAGTTAATAAGGCCCCGTGTTCCCACTTTTGTGTTCCTGCTTTATGTGCGTGTAACTCACTTTAAAGACAATAGATCCTCCCAACGCCGGGTGACAGGCCTGGAGGAGCTGGTCTGTATTAAGCCGCAAAACACTGGACACAGGTCCGTGTTCCTTCCAGAATATTGGGGGTGGGGGGCAGCTGTGGACTCACAGAGGGGCACGCCTGAATTTCTGTGTCTGAAATCGAATTCCATTCTTCCCCAGGATTTGGTCGGGAAAATCCTCAGGGGAAGGGTAAAAGGAAACGTAGCAACAGGGAGACGAGGAGGGGAGCCTCCGAAATCCAGCCCAGGGGAGGGCACGGTGCCTCCGGGCTCTCAGATTTCCAGTCTCATTTCCCTTCGCGTTTTAACTCTGGTCTCGGTGCTCAGCGCCGCGGAGCGGAAGCAGCGGCTCACAGGTGCAGGTGTGCCGGGCGTCCACGGCCGTGAAGTTGGCGCACGGGCTGTTCACAGGCGCAGGTGACTGTCCGCAGACAGCCCACATATTACCGCGTCCCTTCTATAGTGCTTGCTCTCCAAATTTCCCTTACACTTTGTTTACTATATATTCCAATAGTGTAATATTAAACAAAAACAGTGTGTCCTACGCCAGGATGATTGATTACCGCACCGTCACAAGGTCACCTCCTAGGGACAGGCTGGGTGCAGGAGGGGCTGTCTGACTCGTACAGTTAACACTATATCCGCATTGTATGAATGTCACCAGCAATCCAGTGATTTATTGCTTGGAAGGCTCTGTTCAATTTTTTCTGCCTGACCAAATTGCACATTTTCTAGAAAAAGAAGCAAAAATATTTCAGCACACGGATTACCTCACTCCTCATTTTCCCCACTAGGACCCGCACACATTTGCAGCAATCCTGATGATCAAAACCTCTTCTTCTCCCGCTCCTTTTCCCCTTCTGCGAGATATTTGGAAAAAAAAAAAATGATTATCCCACTAATGAAAAGGTACAGCAGGAGATTAAGGGATTTTTAATCAGATTTTGGTAACATCTGTGGGCCAGGAGTAAGGGCAGCTGTATGTTCTGTTTCTTAATTTTAGCTAGATTTACCTTGGATATAAAATTGTTAGCCTCGGGGAAAATTGAGTAGGGGTTGGGAGGGGGACACGGTCTTCGAGAAGACTACATGACCAAAACTGTTTCAAAACGCGGCTAGATAAACCTCTTTTGCTCCGGCGGGGTTTTTCCTTCCTTCTTTTCCTCGGAAAGATGTACAATGAAACTAAGGAAGCATTTGTGTAAGAGACCGTTCAGCCCAATTGGACAGAGATATCTCTGTGTGCGGGGGGGAGGTGGGGGTCTCTGTGCATGGGGGGGGTTAGGTTCTGCCAAGGGGCCCCCTCATGATTTATTCAGTTTTCTCAGGGCTATTTCTCCCTCTCAGCCACCACTTAATATAACGTGCCCAAGCCTTCAGGGTTCTGATCATGCTCTATGTAAATATAGATGAAACAGAGAGAATATATAGTCCAGTACAGTCGCCGGTATATTTTTAAGTTAATTTGCTTTTTTTTACTTTCGGTCATTTATCTGTCCTTTCTGTGGAAGCTACAAGGACTTTGAAACCCTTCGCTTGGTGATGCATGTGAGAAGGCTGTTTGGTGTGTGTGGCGGTCGTGAGTCATTTATTTGGGGTTTTTACCACTCGAGATGGATTTTCTGAATGTTCTGGGTTAAGAAAATAGATCAGACAAGATGTAAGTATTTTCTGAGATTTTTCCCAATTTGGACAGTCTGTGGAGACGTCTTTGTGAGGATGTTTCATTCGGGTGCCCATTCTTAGCTCTGTTTAGTTTTTTACAGTTGCAGGAGGCAGGTATCAGAGGCAGAAAAATAGGAAAATGTGGAAGAGAGTAAATTTTTCAGGGGTAAGGAAAATTCTCCCCGGAAACACCTTCTAAAAGTCCTAAATTGAAGGGTTGTCTGGGTGGCTCAGTCTTTGAGGGTTCAACTCTTGATTTCAGCTCAGGTCATGCTCCCAAAGTTGTGGGATTGAGCTCCACACGGGGCTCTGCGGGGAGCCTGCCTGAGGATTCTCCCCCTGCCTCTGCCTCTACCTTCTGTCTAAAAAAAATGTCCTAAGTTGAGTCACCTTGTAATACAAATATAAGATTCTGGAGTATTACTGTCATTCATTGTTTCTTATATTGGCCAAGTTTTTAAAAATCACAATGTAACTAATTGAGAACAGTTTCACAAAATATTCCCTAACCAGTGAATACTGAAGTGTTAAAATTAATATTTTGTCATGTTTCTCAGGTCTTTCCTCTCTCTGGGCAGGAGCTGTTGTTGGTCAGGATGACGACTCTGGGTAAGAAGATCCCACAGTTGCCTAGACCTACGAAGTGCCTGAAAGACTCTGACAGAGAAATGGGCTAAAAGTCTTGTGGGGACTGACCTTCTAGCCCAGTGTTTGTGCAGAAGGCAGGCCTTAGTCTCTTGATAACATTTGGGAAATTTTTACTAGATCTGCATTTTGTCAGAAGGTCCGAGCTTGGGTGCCTGGGTGGCTCAGTGGGTTAAAAAGCCTCTGCCTTTGGCTCAGGTCATGATCCCAGGATCCTGGGATCGAGCCCCGCATCGGGCTCTCTGCTCCACGGGGAGCCTGCTTCCTCCCGTCTCTCTCTCTGCCTGCCTCTCTGCCTACCTGTGATCTGTCTGTTAGATAAATAAATAAAATCTTTAAAAAAAGGAGGTCCGAGCTTTTCTCTCCCCCCCCACCCCATAAGGACTCCTTAAGGGGCAGAAATGATCGCCACTGGAAAAGCACCTAAATCAAAGGGGTGTAGTGCACATTCTTGAAAACGTGGGACACCCCGCAGGTATGTGTTCAGGGGACAACGCAGTCTCCTCATTTCCCTTTCTGAGCCTGAATCCACCCAAAAGATGCGTAGAACAAGAAAAGGAAAAGAAAAAAAAAAAGGACGGAAGAAGACAGAAGACAGGTTTCAAACAGGAAAGACTTTCAATTGTAAATAAGTAAATAAATAAATAAATAAAAAGAAACATATTAGAAAAAGCTCAAACCTGAAGGTGACAAGTTTACATGAATTTTTTGACACCATTGACCCAATTCAATGGTGAAAAACTACTAGTTATGAGCAGCAGGGTTGCTATAGAGTGTGGTCTTTCGGTGCCAGAGTCTATTCAAGATAGTTCCTGTGAAATCACAATTCATACTGGGGTTTTAACTCAATGGGAGGAAATCACGGCAGCGCGTCTTCCTGCGACGTGCATGTCCGAGTGTCAGTAACCGTCCTCATGGGCCGGAGCAGGTCGTGTCCACAGCCGTTGCTGCGGGGAACTTTTCTTCGCCCCCTGTGAGCTTTGACGCTTTGCTCTGATACTTTAGATTCCAACTGTACAAAGCGGGGTCCCTTCATGTATTCCCACTGTGTAGAAACACACCAAAGAACATTTTTATGTTTGAGCCTTACTCTAAAGCCCCCTATTCTTGAGACTTTTCATTTCCAAATGAAACTAAAAAAAAAACTGTAGGAACTGTCTGCTATATATTGATATTCTTTTTTTTTTTCTTTTTCTGATTGGTAAAACCCAGTAAGAAAAAAAAAAATCTATCAAAAAGGATTCATGGATTTTTCACCAAACATCTCGAAGAAACCACAGGGAAGTCTAAAAGCGTCCCTGCAGCCAAGAAGGAATGTACCTGACCTGACCTTTTTTTCTTTCTTTCTTTCTTTCTCTTTTTTCCCTGTCCCTTGGTACATGATCCTGTTTTTGTTCTTTTACTTGTTGGTAGAAGAGCAAGTCACAGACCCCACCCCGTAGAGCTCTCACCCTTCCCCATCCATCGACCTGGTGATTACACACTGTGGTGTATTCCGTTTCAATGGGGTGGAAGGCGTGACTTTCTCATTTGCTCTTACTCCCCTTTGAGCTCACAGGCCAGTCTGGTGGCACTTTAGTGGCCGTCGAGAGGCAGCCCATAGTGAAGAGACCGCGAGAAGCTGACAGGCACAGAAACAGGCTTACGCTAGGGTTCAACCAAACGCTAGAGAAATGGAGTCTCGTCGGGGCAATAGAGCCTGGCAGAGTGCATTCCAGGTCTCTACCAGCTTTCGTCTGTAGATTTCAATGTGTACATCTGTGTTTTCTTTTTTCTTTTTAAAAGCCCCAGGCCACATGTACTAACAATTCAGATTGTGTCAAGGAAAAATAAATCCTTCTCACGGCACACACATTCACACACTCACAAATGCAAAGCTAGACAGCCAACAGCATCCAAAGGCCACAGCAAGAACACAGAAGGTCTAGATCTCTCCTCGCCAAGAAGTAGCCTCCTGTTGCCCGAAGGCGGGCACTGAGGACGTTGTTCAGTCCCACACAGAAGGGCCGTTGCACCCGACAGGCCGTGACTCTGAGTCTGACCGGTGCGTGCGCACGTTCCCGGGAGCTCTCTGCACTGGTGAATGGCTAGCTGGCGTTCTCGGCGGTCTCTTTCATTCCCCTCTGCTTTGAACACAGAAGGTAATGCTTTTTTTTTTTTTTTTTTCACTGTATTTCCCAGAAGTAGTAGTCCCGACCCGAATGGATACGGCGGTGCTGGATCGTAGGCGGATACCGATTGGTCGTTGCTGGGACACGGTTCCTAGAAGTCCCAGGCAGCGTGTCTAAGAATAATGTCAGTGCATTGCAGACCCTACGGGTGCCCGTGGGCAAGATGGGTATTTTGGGATCTCGGATGGCATGGATAATTCTGGGGTTTCTTGCAGGAGACAGGTAATGGCTATGATAATGCTATTTTCCACCCTTTCTTAAGACATGCCAGAGAGGCGCTGCTAATTAAACAAACGTGAGATGAACCCGGCAACGAGAATCAATCGTGAGCTGTTTCAAAATAATGCAAAGAAACATCCAAGAGAAACTGGTCACAATAGAGAAACCTGAAACCGTGTTCAAATGATTTTGGAGTTGGTTCCAGAAGTCAGGTGCAAAGTCGTCACATAATTCCTCAATTCCATTGAATTCCTTAAGGTTCCTCTTTAGGAAAGGAGAAGAAATAAAAACACCACAGCTTCAATAATTTAAGTGAAGACACGTCTGAGGACGCGATGTGACAAAATGCCTGTAGTTCTAGCCCAGCCACATCTTGAAGGAATATATCAATGTTTTCAAAAATTATCTGGGCACTCTGGAAAACGTTAGCGCTTCTTTAATTACAAGGTTTATGTCACTTGGTGAAATTTTAATGTAATGAAACATTGCGCTGGACCTTGTGCTGGATGTAAGAGAAAATTATTCATTGAAAATCAGACCATAGGCCACCTACTGTTTTTTTTAACAAACGGTTGAACTATCACGGGGTTACAGAACTTAACATGTAAATTGCAGTAGAACTTATAATTTCTGATTCAAATCCCTGAAGACTGCCATTTAAGTCAAATATATGAGTGAAATTTTGCTTCTGTGCCATAATAATGCGGCGAAATGGTCAAAAATCTGAACATATCTAGGGTAATTATTAACCCAATAATAATGTATTTTTAGTTATTTAATCAAAGGTATAAAAATTATTAATGTCAAATTCTTCTTATAAAAATGAAGTTTTAAACACCAGCATTTAATTTGAAAGTGACAATGCTACATCTACCCCATTAGGGGAATTTCTTGCAAAGCCAAGTGGTATAATCGAGAGAGAAAGATTGCTGCTCATTTTTCAGGTCATTACTAGGAAATAGCAGAAAAGGACAATTTTTCTCCAAAATGGTCTTGAACTAATTTTTAACATTAACTGAAATTGATCAGTCTTCCATAAGCTCGACTTGATCTATGGGCTAAGACAAAAACTACAAGGCAAATCCCGCAGAAATCCCACGCTTCGCAGGTAAACACAGCAGGTGGTGTGTGGGACAGGACGTCTCTACCCCATGCTGGCCACGTCCTGTTGTTTTCTATTTTGTGCTGCAGGGAAATTGGAAAGGTGACTTTATGTCACCTGGTAAGAGTAATAGATTTTTTTCCCTTTTGCTCTCATCTCCTGAATGTTAAAAACCTATTGGTAATACAGAAATTTCAATTTTCACATCATCTGTGCTAAGGAGGTTTTGTCACCCACGAGCTCCCGCATTTCTGTGCACCTAGGGCCCCTCTTCATCCTCGTGTACGTCCCTGGGACAAAGTTCTTGCGTTTCCATTGATAATAAAGAAATCCCGTCGTCTCTCGACTCTGACCGCCTATACCCCAGGGTACTAGGAACTAATACTTTATTTTTGCAGCCATGAGGTGTAAATGTATCCACTTCACCCTGTCTCCCCCACTTTTTGGTGGTCAACAGGGCCAGTAGGACCTTAACTCTATGTGTCCCGGGGAGAATGAAATCTGTTCACAGTGCCTGGGAGGGCAGAAGAGGAAGAAATTTCCCCAAAGTCTCCCATCGACCAAATGACTGGAGCTCCTCCCACATCCAGCTTATCCACAGAACCACCCCCCCAAATGGGACAAGATTGAGATGGCTTTTGATTTTTTGCTTGTTTTCTGGGGAAAAAAAAAAAAAGTGCAATGGAAACAGAGAAACAAGCAGAGAAAGAGAGGAGCTCCAGGAAGACTCTGAATAAGGTAGCGCTGGAGAGCCAGCTTGCAAATACCCAAAGACCATCCCATAGCCCAGGTTCAAAGGAATAAAGTGACATCTGTCAAAAGAGCAACAGCCATCCATGCATCCTGTAGGCATCCTTCCTTAAAGGCACAGAAGCTCCCAGGAGGAGACTGAACCGCTCTACCCAATACACTCCCCCCACCACCCCGCCCCACCCCAGCAAGCAGGTGCTGCCCAGCACCACCTAAACGGTGCCCATCCCGGGGTCTGCTCCTCGCTGAGAACCTGCGGGGTCAAAAAGCCAGGCTCTCTCCCCACCTTTGAAGCCACTCCTTGCCTCCCTGCCAATGCAGATTCCCAGCAGTCCTTGAATCCACGCCCTGTCACTGCTCTTTCATCCCTATCTAAAATGATCGGTCATCTCGTGCCACCACCTGCCTTTTCGATCCAGTGCCAGCTGCACTACGAAAAACTGTCAGTCCTGCCTTGCTTCCATTTATACAGAGTCTCATTAACACCTCTCTTTCCTCTGGCCACCTGCCACCACGATTTAAGGAGACTTGTGTTCCTAAACATACACAAGGAAAAAAAAAAAAAACTATGTTCAAATACAGTAGTGGGTCCGTCTGACTTCAGCTCACAAATGCTGAGCTGTCCGGAGCAACTTCTGGCCAATGTATTTCAACTGAGACAGGTTCATACCTGACACCTGGACATCAAGTTCTCAGTGAACAACCACAGTCAATGAATTTTTAAAAAATATGCTCCTATAATGATGAATATTTATGAATTTTCTAATCTACCAGAGGAATTTAGGTCTAGAACAGAGAAACTACGCTCAGATACAATAAACAGCGGCTGAGGGCATACCAGGTTTGTTGTCGAGAACAGCATATTGTCCTGGGAGAGGACCTGACACGGACTGACAAAGCCACAGGGTCCTGCCACCTGCCCCAAGCCCTGACTCCTTCGTCCCAGAGCAACCCTGAGGTTCCAGAGACCTCTAGTTTTACCAGGTGCCCAATGCTTCTTGGAAAATATGTCCAGAGGGGGACCCTCACCTAAGCCATCATGGAGAAGGCTGATCCCCGAGTGTAGACGTGACATCTGCCTGCCACACATGCCTTCTTGTCCAGGGACACCCAGTGGGAATCGAGAGGTGTGCACATCTGATTGTCTTAGGAAGTCATCCTTGGATCAAGGCCTAAAGCAGCAATATACTCTCACCGTGGTTTCATGCCTCTTAAGACCACAAATGCCCATACTTCTTGGGCTTTTCATTTTCTACATATCCGGGGGTTAGGTTTAAGTTTGCCTTGGCTTTTTTGCACAGTCCTCATGCCTGTGTCTCTGCGAGGGAAGAAGGAATCTGTCCAGCGGAATAAGGACTATGAAACCCTGCCATAGCCCGGAGCACAGCCTCACAGCAGGAGAGGCTGGGGCCCATTTGGCTTCAATATGGCAGACTGGGCATGAGGCCGGGCGCCATTTGTACTGAATATCCTGGAAGCCTGGGCCAGTGGGGATCCACATGGCTTGGCTAAACCTCCTGTGTGCCCAGCCAGTGAAGACCAGCTAGTCGCCAGACAGAGGAACGACCGCGGCCTCTCATCACCCAGGCCACTTGCACCTGTGCATCTGTGCAGTAGAACAACCACACTCTCCCAGAATCCCCGTTTAGATTTTCTTTCTTTCTTACTAGAGTGCGAGCCACCTGCCAGCCATCCTGTAGCTTCAGACCCTGGCACAGAGTGAACACCACTTTTGAGGGACCCGCCACTGGTCTGCAGACACATATAAACACAGATGATGTGTAAATACCACAGTAGTTGGTGAAATGGGAACCCATTATGGGACAGGGGAGTCAGGGAGACACAGGTGGGAAACTGGGGTGGGCCGGAGGAGCTGGCTGGAGGAGTCGGTGACAACTTCGTGGGTTCCAGGTAGGGAGCAGGGTGGCAGGAAGTCACTTTCACATGCAACCCACATT
The DNA here is from genome assembly GCF_010015895.1 of Lontra canadensis. NCBI lineage: Eukaryota > Metazoa > Chordata > Mammalia > Carnivora > Mustelidae > Lontra > Lontra canadensis. The sequence continues at coordinate 3,432,027 of NW_022631073.1, read as the reverse complement.
AAGGTCATTTTGTACACACTGCTTCATGGGTTCCTTGTGCCCTAACTAAACAGAACAATCACATTTTTCCATATGGAACTTCTTTTTTTTTTAATATTTTATTTATTTGACAGAGAGAAATCACAACTAGGCAGAGAGGCAAGCAGAGAGAGAGGAGGAAGCAGGCTCCCTGTGGAGCAGAGAGCCCGATGCAGGGCTCGATCCCAGGACCCTGGGATCATGACCTGAGCCAAAGACAGAGGCCCCAACCCACTGAGCCACCCAGGTACCCCCATATGGAACTTCTTAAAAGGCTCCCTGGAGTGAAAAATTCTGTGAAGGAAATTTTACATGTTTAGATGACTTCTCAGAAATTTCCTCAGTAACACAGGATGTTTTACGGGGGTCCACCTATATTGCTCAACAAAGATCAGAACTGTCACTAACCCTGGACAGCAGGGAAAGACCTCAGCGGTGCAGGAAGCAAGAAGGACATTCGCTAGTCCACCTTGATCTCCGCCTGCCATGGGACACCCCCCCACCCAGGATATGGCTGGCCGGTCCAACTACATTGGCACTGGCCGTATTTAGGGAGACCTGGTACACAACTTGATAGGGTCTCCTGGGCCTTAGAAAATGTGAGGGCTCGTGGCAACATTGCTCACTGGGGCAGCTGCCTCAAGACCCAGAGGACAAAGAATCCTTGGCATTTTGAGTGAATGGGATTTTTGGGGGGAAAGAGGCGGGGGAGGGTGAAGGAGAGATAATAATCTTACAACACAACCGTGAGATCATGACCTGAGTCAGACACTTAGCTGAGTCGCCCAGGTGCCCCTTGAATGAACGGTTTTTGCCTTTGTATTCTCTGTAGCTATATGGCAAATAATTTACTTTGGATCTCCTATTACTTACTCCAAGCAAATAAGAACATATTTTTTTAAAACATGACTCTTATAGACTGAATGTTTGTATCTCCTGGACCACAAATTCCTATGTTGAAGCTCTCACTCTTGAGTGATGGTATTAGGAACCACAGCCTTTGGGAAGAGACCAGGCTTAGACAAGATCCTGAGAGGGGGCTCATGGGGACAGCTTGCTATCATTCTCTCTCCTCACCATGTCAGGACACAGCCAGAAGGCACGCATCGACAAGGCAGAAAAAAGGCCATCCCCAGGTCCCGACCATGCCAGCACCCCGATCTGGGACCTCCAGCTGCCGGCACTGGGAGAGACGGACGTCTGTTGCTAAGCTGCCCAGTCTTTGGTGTGATGTCACCGCGCCCTTGCACACTAACATGAGGAGTCTGGATGACGAAGCTCTTTGCTTTTAATTCAGGGGAACCCAAAAGCAGCAACACCAATGTTTGTGCTTGAAGTTGTGCAAAACTGACTCTGTGAAAGAAAGAGTGAGAGAAGAAGGGAAGAAGAAAGAAAAAAAGAAACTCTACCCAGTGATTGATGTTGGGGCAGAGGTTGAGATGCCAAATGCCAGCCTGCAATTTGAATAGATTTCTCAAGCCAACTTATACACTCCTAAAATATTTCTCTGTAATTGAAGCATTTTCATAAATGCCTGTATGAATGGCAAGGCTATAATAAGCATCTTTTCTGGGCTAGATTACACCATCGCACCAGGTTAGAGTCCTAATTATCAGGTTTTCTTGGGAGCACCTGGCTGAGTGAATTTGTACTAAAATATATTTAATTTGGTTTTATATAGCACCTTTTAGTACACACTGTGCCTTATTTCAAACTGCTTTAATGAGTAATGAATTAGATCCTGGCAGAGCAATGACTCCTCAAATGAGTGAAGAGATATTACAGGCTCAGCAATAGCTCAAATTGGAAAACCAGGGCTCCCGTGGCAGCTCATCTCCTGTTCTCTGCAGGAAAGGTCATGCTGTCATGCTTTCCCATGTGGCTGAGGGCAGGAGAGCCTGGAGGAGCCAGCAGGTGGACATCAGCACGCCCATCGAGGGGCAGGTGCCAGGGGGCTGGATACACCTGCTGGTGATGGGACCATGAGCAGCCCAGCTGGCAGAAGGGGAGCTTCTGCAGGAGGGGAAGACAGAGCTGTTACAGCTGTATCCCAAGAAGCAAGGAGAAGTGGGGTCCAGCCGCCCATTGGTATATGTTCAAGAGTGGGTTGAACGTGATATCTGGTAATTTGAGGAGAGGTGATTTTTAGGAAAATCAGGCAGGCAGGGACTGAAACTCAGAGCCCTACCTCCAAACCAAGATAGGTAGTCCTTGAGAGGCACGAAGAGATGAATTTACATATGTCTAAGGTGACGGTTGTCTCGATTTGCCCAGGACCAAGGGGGGTTAAGTTGGAGAAATCCCAGGCAAATGGGGACAAGATAGTCACCCATATCTACAGCAAATATTTCTCAAAGGGTGGTACTCAGACCTTCTGCTCATTTAAACCAGTACTTTAGTTGCTGCATTATTTGCAAACAGCTTCAGAGATCCATTTTCCTAGAGAAACTGAAAGCAGCAACAAACATTGTATCGACAAGGAGAACTTCACACACAATCTTCCCTGAAGAGAGGCAGGCCCCCAGGCAGGAGAGAGCTGGGTCTACTCGGTGGGAACAAGTAGCCCAAAAATTGGGGCAAGGAGACTGGAGGGGGGCCCACAGGGCAGAGTCAGACCAAATGTCCTACAGTGTCCCCTACAAGGCTAGATGGAGCAAAGGCGCCCCAAAGCAAAGCATACGGTACTTTCCCCTCTACCTCTAGCATGGAGCAAAGGCCTCAGAAAGTGAAAGTGAGCTCCATCGAGGGAGGGTAGGAGTCCAGCCTGGCGCCTGGTGCTGCATTCCGCCCAAACTGCATCCCAGGAGCCAGGAGGTTCCAGTGGAGGGTGACCCCTTAGAAAGCATAGAACCAGCTTTGGTTAACTCCCCACCTAGACCAGAACCTCTCATCATGATCACATTCAAAGCACATTTTGCCATTACTGCCATGCAGTTAGGTACTTAATCCTGACTCCATTACTGAAGTAAGACCACTGAATCTAGCAGAAGCGGCTTGCTCTAGGTCATAATGCAAATAATGAAGAAAGCCAGGCCTGCCAGACTCCGAAGACTGTGTCCTTTCCGTTTTACCCACCAGCCACCCAAATGTAGCATCCTTTATTGCTATGGACTTCTTTGCAAATACCCCCAGGACAGATGTATTTTAAGACTCATCTGAGTAGCTGTCTTACGTGTCATGGTTCCCACCATCCTGTTCACATCCTGCCAACACAGACCCTGGGTGCATCTTGTAGCACCACTCTTCCCAGATCTAGGGCCTGAGAAAATTAGATGGGCTTTGCTTTCCTGTCCATTTACCGTGAATTATAATAGAAGGAGCTCCTGGATGGCTCAGTCAGTTAAGCATCAGAGTCTTGGTTTTGGCTGAGGTCATGATCTCAGGGTCGTGAGATCGAGCCCTGTGTCAGGCTCCACGCTCAGCACAGAGTCTACTTGAGATTCTCTCTCTCCCCACCACTCCGACCCTCCCTCTGCTCTCAAGACTTCTCCCTTTCTCTAAATAAATTAATTAAATCTTTTTTTTAGAAAAAGAATAGTAATAGGAAATCTTTATAAGGTTGTTAGAAGCATAAAATAAAATAAATTAAAAATAAAATAATGCCGCCTACCACATAGTAAATGCTCAATAAATATTAGCAATTAGTCTCTCTACTACACAGCACAATATACATGTGAAATGGCCACTGGGCTTGCAATAGTAAAATATGGACACAGATAGCCATAAGCTCCAAAAGAGAAGAGAGCTCATCTGTTTTGTTTTCTGCCTGAGGTTTGTTTCCAGTTTCCATGATCATAAAATTATATTCATTGGTTTGAGGTACTCATTACAGGGAAGGGTCTAGCTGAGAACACAACTAAACTTCATCTCTAGCTTCCAAAAACACCCAAGAGTTGGAGCAATAGCTGTGCCAACTGAGTAGTAATGACAGCCGTAGAGTGGAAGCCTGCCATGTGTCAAGCCCCTTGTGTCGACTACCTGTTTCACTGCTCACACTCATCTTGCAGGTCCATTCTTTCACCCACCAAGTATTTGCCCAGAGCCCATCAGATGCCAGGCACCGTACTAGATTCTGAGGCTCCAGGATGACTAAGCCATTCCTTGCCCTTCCTGAGCTTACCACGTACTGCAGAGGACAGGTGTGGCGCTACCCTGTGGGTGTTATTCAGTCTCTTTGATAAATGAGGAAACAGAGGCTCAGTGACCTGAAATTGTCTCCAAGCGACATGGCCAGCATGTAAGGGCACCTGAACAGAAGCTCAGGTCAGCCCAGGACTAAAGTTTGCACACCATCCCCCATGACACAGTGTTTCTAGCCTACTGAGCAGGAAAAGTCAATGCATGTCTGAGGATAAAGAAGCTACTGTTGAAATCTCTGTTAAGGGAGTAATTAAATATGATCTCAATAGCCTAGAAAACTTTCAGAGATGGTAACTTAAAAAAAAAAAAAAGATTTATTTGACAAACAGAGAGAGGGTGCACAAGCAGTGGGAGTGGGAGAGGGAGAAGGATGCTCCCTATTGAACAGGGAGTCTGATATGGGGCTTGATCCCAGGACTCTGGGATCATGACCTGAACCGAAGGCAAATGCTTAACCAACTGAGCCACCCACGTGCCCCAAGAGATGGTAACTTTTAATTTGGGCTTGACCTCAGTTTCCCCAGCAGGTCAGAAGGGGATTCCCAACAGGAGGAATGGCATATGCAAAATGATGATGATGGGAAAGGGGAGGCAGAATCTTAGGGTTGCAGGAGGTCCACAGGGACTGGGATGTCCCTGCTGGGGGAGGGTAGAGACGAAATGAAGGCCCCAGATGACCCAGAGAAGGAAGCCAGGGCCCTGGACACCATCATAAAGAATTTGGGTATGGTTCTTGAGTCAATGGAGAGCCTTGGGGGGTTGAGCATGGAAGTAGCAGCAGCAGCAGGTGGCATGACGGGATGGGGACGTCACCCCTCCCACGTTCCTTTCCTTCTGTGGGAGGTCTTCCTGTCCCCTACCCTGACCTAGAGCCCTGGGAGAAGCTCTTGCCCCAACTACTCCTCCCCAGTTACTCCTCTCCCTGTAGTAGGAAAACCCACTTGTCCCTCCCACATGTTCCTGCCAATCTTCCCAGCCTTAACAAGAATCTGCTTTTCTAATTGCCTTCCACAAGCTCCAATCTCGGGTGTATCAAACGTCCCCATAGACAACATCCAGAGAAGCACAGGGAACCCCGCCCAGTTCTTTCTCAATGAGGTGCATTGTGGTGGTGGAAGACTGGAGTTGAGGCATCAGACAGACTCAAAAGTAGGGCCCATCCTCTTACCAACCGTGGGCCTGAACACAGGATCTCACCTCCAAGAACACACTTCTACTTGGGCACCTGTCAGAAAGGGAGCTGAGATGCTGTGTGTACCTGACCCATCACCAGCTCCAGCAAACGAGAGTGGCCACACCACCATCTTGAATGTCTGTCTGGCACCTGGTCCCAGAGGTGCTCCCTGGGCTTTCCTGGGAGGAATGACATGAGAGGAACCCTGTGCATTCTCCTCCTTCCTGGAGACGGACGACCTGCATCATCATATTAGATGTGAGGAGAACTCCCTCAGTGGAAGAAGCTGTTAGGCTCTGTATAAGCCAGAGTTTCTGCAACTTCTTTGGCCATGAAAATTTTATTTCATCTGACAGCAAGCCACAGAGCTCCCTAGGCCAAGATCTTTGATGTCGTCTGGACACATCTCTTTCTCTCCCATTCATCAGCGAATCCCGTTGGCCCTGCATTCAAAATATATGCAGAAGTGGGTCCCTTCTCAACCTCCCTCTGCTGCCACCATGGTCCATGCCACCATCTGTCACCTGGATTGCCTCTTTGCTTCTCCTCTTTGCTGTGAATCAGCCTTGCCAATGTAATAAGCCACCCCAAATGTAGTACTTGTCCAGCGTTGGTTATTACTCAAGATCCTGTGGTTCCCTTACAGTCAGCTCGACCTCTGTGCTCAGCTGGAGCTAGCTTGTGCTGAATGCAAGTTGTCGGGCTTGGTGGTCCAGGGACAGGAGCCTGAGTTGGCATGGCTCTCCTGTACCCTATGGGTCACTCGGTGTCCAGCAGGCTAGCCAGGGCTCCTGCACCAGCCGGTCGTCGGGTGCCCAGAGGCAGCAAGCCAAGACAAGCCCCACACCCACGCACTCTGCACCGCTGGTTCTTTGGCCAAATCCAGTCACATGGCCAACCCCGAGGCAGCAGGGGATAGACTACCCAAAAGCATGAATGCAGAGAGGGCAATACAGAAGCTGGTTTGCAAATAGTCTAGCACAGGAGAATTCCCTGGGTTCTGACCCTGGCCTAAAAAGGGTCCTGGGTAATCTCACCTTTTTGCCCCTTCATTTGGTGATTGTGTCCTGAGTAATCTCAACCCCCCCCAATATGGTGCACTACTACCACATCAACATCTTCGATGATCCTCAAAACTCTGTATTAGTCAGGGTTTGCCAGAGAAACAGAACCAATGGGGCATGTATACATATATAGAGAGATTAATTTTAAGGAATCTGCTCGCATAATTATAGAGGTTGGCACATCCAAAATATGCAGGGTAGGCTGGCAGGCTGAAATCTCAGGAAATAGCTAATGTTTCAGCTCAAATCCAAAGACAGAATTCCTTCTTTCTAGAGGGAAAATAGGCTTTTCTCTCATGCCCTTCACCTGATTATATGAGGCCCACCCATATGCTGGAGAGCCATCTGCTTTATTCAACATCTACTGATTTAAATGCTATTCTCATCTAAAGCATGCCTTCCCAGTGATATCTAGCCTGGTGTTTGACCAAGTGTCTGAGTATCGTCACCTAGTTGGGTTGACACAGAAAATTAACCAACACAACCTGTCAATCACTCTGCTCCTGGTCCTTCTATGTGCTGTTCCCTTTACCCCAAACACTTTTCTCCTAGCTTGCCCCTTGAATCTGACACACCTCTCCTCCACCTTCATCTCAGGATGACCCTTTTAGGCAGAAAATCTAAAATAAAAGTTCTTTTACACTTTAGCATTCATTACTACATATTTGTTTATTTGATTATATCTGTCTCACTGACTAAAAGTAAGCTCATGGTGGTAGGATTTTGTCTCTTTTGCTCCATTTATCACCAACACCTCGTATAGTGCCTGGTCGAGCACATGCTCAGTGTTTGTTGAGTGAGAAAATGAATGAGTGAATTCATTTCCTGAAATGGAGAAAACTTTCAGCAGTGTTTTCCTAAGCCACACAAATATTAAATTAAACTAAGAAAAATCATTAAGTTTGAAAACTTTATAAATGAATTAGGCATTTTCCAAGTAATCCAAGCTAGCTTTTTAATTCCTCATCCATTACCTGGGAACCTGAGTTAAGTTGTCCCTATTTATCACCAGGTTTGAAATACTAGGGGGAAGATAGACAGCTTGCTGAGTCACTGAGAACTCACCCCTGAAATGACAAGAATGAGAAATAAAGAAACACAAACTCTATTTTTATGAAAACCAGAGCTCACCTGTAACGACGTGTGGCCACCTGGGAAGGACCCCCTGCCACAGCGGGAGGCAGAATAGGGGTGCAGGAAGAGCAGTGGAGGGGACACCATGGGCTGCGGCTGCAAAGCTCAAGTAAAAATTCCAGTTCACAATTCTTTATAGTAGGCAGCAAACCAAAAAGGGGTAAAACCTAAGATGCTTGGTTTGGAACCCAAAAAACAGTATACTAGGGGTAGAAAATTCCCCTTCCCCAGATTCTGTTTGGCAAGGCAAATGTGGCCAAAGGAGGAAACACAGATTCATGTCTTATTTGCAGAAAGAACGGGTGGGGAGAGACTTACTTATAGCTGGTCTTACAGTCGACCTCTCTGGCTGGGGACAGGCAAATGCCAAAACAACATGTTGTCTTTTTTTTTTTTTCCTAGTATTTATTTATTTGAGAGAGAGAAAGAGAAAGAGTGCACAGCAGGGGTGAGCAGCAGGCAGAGGGAGAAGCAGGCTCCCCATTGAGCAGGAAGCCTGACGCAGGACTCAGTCCCAGGACCCTGAGATCATGACCTGAGCTGAAGGCAGACGCTTCACTGCCTGAGCCACCCAGGCGCCCCAACAACATGTTGTCTTAAGAATTTCCCCGATAATCAAGAACACTGGCCTGGCCCTTGCCAACATTAAACTTCTAAAGCCTGGTTTATGAATAATTCATCTCTTTTCAGGATGAGTAATAATTTTAAAAAATGAATAAGCACAGAATATACTTAAAATACTACTGGAAAGGGGGGAAATGGGCAGGAAAATAAGTGGCAAATAAAGAACACTCACTAGAAAGAGGTTTCCACAGAGCAGATGGAAATTGTTGCCAAACAAGCCCCATGAATTTTTTAAAACTTAATGAAATAATTACTTCTTTAATACAAAATCTCAGAGCAGAGCTACAGGAGTTCAGAAAATATGGAGAGCAGCAATAGCAGGAGAAATAAGACAAAAAAAAGCAGAAGAAAAGCTCAACTCACCCCAGAAAGGAAGAGCACGTTGACAAGAGCACGGCAGAAAGGTCTGTGGCTGACGGCAAGAAGGACACGGGGCAGGAAGGCCTAGGAAATGGAGCAAATAAGAAGGAAGGTGGCACTGATGCACGAAGAAGGGCTGGGTGAATGACATACAGGTGAGACACAACACGTAAGTGGTATTCATGGGGCAGAGAGCTTTAAAACTGGAACAAAAAAGAAAAAAAAATCTTAGAGATATGATTTAAGGGAACTTTCCCTAAATAAGATACAATTTGAACCTACCAATTGAAAGAGTGCAATGTGGACCAAGAAAAATGATGTGGAATGGTCAACACCCAGCCACGTCTAGTGAAGACATTGATCCTCCCAGAGGACAGGCAGCCTTTGGGGACCCAGGAGGAGACAGGTCCACTCCAGGAACTGTCCAATCACAAAATCTTCAGGGGAAGAAACTGTTACCCCAAGAATCTTGCACCTGACCAAACGGTAAAGCAAGTATTAAAGGAAACGAACGGTCAAGAACTCAAGAGATGTGGTGTCTGTAAGTCTAATAGAAACAACTGGAGGGCACCTCAGCCGGTGAGAAAGTGGATGGAGGGACACTTGGCAGTGATGGACAAGGAGCATCAACCCCCTGATCCGAGTGTTGACCTCCAGTGGCAGCTGTGAGGATCAAGAAAAAGGACACAGCACAAATGTCACAGCTGTCCTGGTATAAACACAGTTTCCATAGCCAGGTGGTGACAGGGAAGAGTGGCTTAAAGCTGGTGCAAGTTCACTATTTTTCTCATCTTTCACATCAGAGAAGGTGATAAATCAGGTAATAGGTAAAAGTATGTATGAATGTATAAACATGAACACTCAAGAAATAATACAAATTTTAAAAACTGAGTGGGGGAGGAGGTGACACCCACTAACATTGTCATGACTTTAGGTTTTCCTAAAAAGTATTTCTCAATTTTACAAACAATCAAGTAATTGATGTTCAAGAATTAAGAGGAAAATCCACTCTCGAGGTTTTGCTCCTAGCTTCTAACATTATTTTATGCCTGAGTCAGTCTCTTTGCTGTGGTCAGGATGTACCCAGCAACCTGCAAAGGAACTTTCCTCAGCGAGCTCGGTCGTAAGTGACAGCAGTAGGTAATCCCTCCGCGGTTAGCGTCTCCACATAAAGCTGAGTAACACTCTCCGCCGCATCATACAACCCTCACTATGCCCTCTTGAAGCTGGACTTCCTTTGGGTCCTGTTTCTCAGATGAAAGCCTTGGGAGGCCATTAGGGTACACAGCTTGGAAACCATAAAACTGAACTTGAACCTTGGTCCTACTGTATCCAAAGTCTGTGCTCTCAACTTCTCACACCAGAATGTCTCTCACCCCTGCACTTTGTCTGGTTAAATGTCTCTCTCTGTTTAAGGCTCGCCTCGCTCATCGCCCTCCTTCTGCACCCCAGTAGTTACCTGCCCTGCTTCCTCCGTGCCCCACAGCTCAGCACCGGCCAACGAGGGCCCGGTCACTCAGCTGCTGACACAGGTAATTACGCGGTGACTCGCACCGCATCTTGTCTTAAGAACTGGAACCGACAGTCTAGGAATCATATTAAATTCTGACACTGGCCTTGCCAGTTGGCTCTTTCAATTTTTTTTTTTTTTTTAACCACTTTATCTTAGTGCAGGTCTTTGAGTTGGCCAAAACAAAAGTCAGGCACTCCACTTCGTGAAGAGCGCTTAGCTAGTATCATGGGAGTTAACAAAAGTAAAACACAACTTGGTCCCTAAGCTCATTTCTGGAGAAGGGGAGGGGACCACAGAAAATAAACAATGCTTCAGATGATCAAAGAAACAAATAGAAATTCTTTGTCGTCTCCAGAGGGTTCTGCTGCCTTGGAAATGCTAAAAATATGCATGTCGATTTTTAGTTCCCCAATTTGGGGAGCAGTCCAGTCTGATTTCCTCTCTCCTGTCTGTTTGGTGGGGGGTGAGCAGGACGGTCCAAAAAATCATTATGTCTCCTTTCCACAGTTGACCATCTACCTCCCGCACAAAAGTAGGTTCCCATCTGTAGGCTCTTAGATTTTCTGTTTTGATTTTTGGTCCAGAAAGATTGTGAGGGAGAGTTACAAGGAGGTTTAGGAAATGTCTTCCAACCTTCTGTATTATCTCCATCTCTAGTTCTCCCATCTCCTCATGCCTTTGCCTGAAGATCTTATTATTTAGATCAGAGCTGACATAGATGTAGCTCTTCCATCTTATTCCATCTTGAATGGTACCTCATATGGTTTACTAGAGTGGAGGGATGTCTCTTTCCCTTTAAATAGTATATTCTACCCCCATCTGGAAAGATCCATTTGCTAGTTTTCTTTTTTCTTTATTTTTCTTTCTTTCTCTTTCTTTCTTTCTTTTTTCTTGCTTTCTCTCTATCTTATTTTCTCTTTCTTTTTCTTCTCTTTCTTTCTTCTTTCCTTTTCCTTCTTTCTTCTTTCTTTCTTTCTTTCTTTCTTCCCTTCTTTCCTTTTTATTATGCTATGATAGTCCCCATACAGTACATCGTTAGTTTTTGATATCGTGTTCCATGATTCATTATTTGCATATAACACCTTTCCATTAAAGAGCATGGCCCTCTTCCAGAAAAGATGAGGTCTTTTTTTATGGGTTCCTCAGCTGCCCATTAGCTGGATTCTGGAGAGAATGGGAAGAAAGTTTCTCTGTTAACTCAGGAATATTCACAGAGAAAATCTTACCTATCAAATCCGATCCCTCGTCGCTATGTAAATTGGGATAGTAGGCTTGGGGGAAACGTTTGAGAAAAGGAAGTAAATGCATAATAGCCACGCAAGAGACGCAGAAGTAAACCCGTTTCGAAAAGCTAATGCTTTTCTGTGGCTTGTGTGCATCCTGGGAGGCGTCCGGACAGGACATGGGCATGGAGTGTTCACCCGCTCCCCTGGAGCAGCCCCGTCGTATCGGGATGCCATGGAGCTTTTCGTCTGCCTCTTTCCCCGTAGCTTTGATTGTTTCCGTGGGGTGGTTACCCCAAGCCTGGAATGAGGGGCCCCATTAGTGGGAAAGAGCTAATTCTAGACGATTTCATTATCTATTCTCTGGTACCATTAATTAACCAGTGGGCCAAGGGCTTGCCATGTGCCACACAGCTGTCACATCAGATGTCTTCCCTGCCACAACCACTAACCGTCACGTCACCGGGGCTACAAGCACGCAGGGAGACACCAAGTGATGGTGCGGCTCATTCATCCCAGGCCGGGGCTCGAGACTGTGAGGAGAGGGACACCCTGTCGTCATAAAGCAGTTCATTGTGTGCAGGACAGGAGGGTGGCTGGTACACGGGGTACAGGCTTGATGAAATGGTATAAAATCAAGCACCCCCAACAGCACGGCCAAACAAAGGCCTCGTCCGAAGGCATCTTTACCCCAGACCCTTTCTGCTGGTTAGAGCCCTCGGTAACAGGGTAAGGGGCTGAGATGACCCGAGACCGGACACGCTTAAAGCCAAAGTGGCCATTTAGAGGAAATGACTTCTTACTTGGGGACAGCAGAAAATGTCTGAACACGTGAGTGATGTGTCTTCCAGCAAACGGCATAAAACAAATGTTGCCAGACCTGCTTCCTCATGTGCTACATTGTGCTTTTATGCATGTGCGCTGCGTGAACAAGCGGGTTAAAAGTTAAACAGCCGCCTAAGGCGAGGAGCCCGCGCACCGCCCAGGTAGGAAATGGGCTCCCTGACTTCCAAACGATTACTCTGCGTCTTCAGCGGGAGCTAACAGGCACCGGTGTGCAAAAATGTCTTTCCTGAAGGTGCCGGGTATTATGAAATGGGGCTGCTTTCATGTCTGAAATAGCCATCTGACCTTTAATCCAAAGCCGTAAATTTATCATTGTCTGAAATTGGTGGACTATCATTCTTATTAAGGCCAGTTTTTAGGATTTAGCATTTACAGAATACTTAGTCTCCAGTGCATGAAAAGAGACTTAAAATTCACTGGGGTGCCCTGGAAAATGGTCGAATGAAAAGGAATTAGCGACTTTGAAACAGGACCCGGTCATGCTGCTGAATCGAGTAACAAAGGCAGGGGGAAAACAATGCCTGGCGAGATCAAGTTAGTCCACATTTCATAAAATGATAAATACCTAGAAGTCATGTTTATGTATAATGAATTACAATCCTTCCACATTTACCTTAGTAACATTTTACAAGGGTTGTATTTTACTCCCAACTACCAATTATGTCATCATTCTGGCATTTACCTGGACGTAATGATACACAGCCACCCCATTCTTGTAACATAATTCACTGCTTAAAAGTGTTTGTAAAGTCACACGGCACTCCACATACACATAACGACTCGGATATTGCTATTAAATTTTACAGATTAAAGTTTAGTAAACCTTAAAAATCTGATGTTGATTTCTGGGTATCTTATTAATCCTAAAGGAAAAGATGTGCGGCTATTTAAATGTCAATAATGTGTAACCCTGTAAAAAGCAGACAATGTATAATCCATTATACAATGCCTCACCTACCATTTTAATGGAAGAGAGAGACTTGCTTTTTTAACTGTTAAAGGCAGGTCATTTACACTCTCACTTCTGCCACAATATTATGTCATCTATTAAAATATGAAAATACACACATAAAACACATACATACACACTTTCACACTTCATACCCCCAAGCCCCGGCGTCTTCCTTTCCTTGACTCATTAAACTCAGTAAAGAAATCACAACTGTTACCACTGGTTTGCATTTATTCATTTTAATTTAGGTTGGGGGGGAACACAAGAATTCAGATCTTTTATAAGCTTGTGAGGTCACCAAATTTAAATTACGCCTTTGCCTGTAAAGCACATTAATAAAAAGTACTATACAGAGGGAAATTTAATATGAATGGTTAAAATGCATGGAATTCAGATTTTACTGTCAAACAGCTCAATTAAACAAATTGAATTTTTAAGCAACAAAGGGGAATTGAATCAAATTAGGACCAGAGTGGGATCTGAAATGTGGGCGCGTGTGGCTCCCCAGCAACGAGTTTTCTTTATTTGTTGCCTCGGCTGTTGGAGGAGGCTAGCTCAGGCCGCAGTACAAAAGGATAAAAATGTTCACCGTTGAAACACAGTTTTTGGCTCCCAATAAATCATCTGTCACTTCATCACCGCCCAGTAGATAATGAGCAATAAAGTTTTCACACTCAGGGAATGAGGACACAGACACAAGAAATACAGCTGAAACTATAAGTCTGGCTTTTCTGAAAATGGAAGGTGCTTTGTATAAGAAATGGCCCTACGAGCTCCTCAAAGAAGAGCCTGGCTTCGGAACAATACACAATTTACTGCATGAAAAATTAAACCCCATTTATTAGCAACTTTAATGACAACAGTATGTGGAGGTCAATGCATTAAATAAAGAATGATGTTGACCCAGAAATAGCTCCATGCTCACAGTCCTGCGGCGCAGGGCGGTCTATACAATGAGTCACTATAATTTTTACGGGCATTATTTGAAATGTTTATGTGCAAAAAGTATTCCCCATTTGGCATTTAAATAGTGCTAACATATCTGTGACTCAAAAATAATTTTTATTCAGATGAGTTTCTGTATATTCATGCGCCGCCCCCCCCCCCAGGCACACACAAAAATCAATTGAAAAGAACAAGAAACTTGAACTATCAATTCCAAAATCATATGCCGGTCTACTCCACAAATGCGTCCCTGGTATGTGCAGATGTTCTACAAAGCTCTCACCACAATTACCCTGAATTGTTTCTGACTGTTACTCACCCATCTCTGCAACTTGCACGTGGGTGGGCTACCTTCTAACCAAAACCAACTGGACAGAGAATAAACTGGAAAATATGGGGAAGAAAGACGAAAGGGGGAAAAAAAAAGAAGAAGAAAAGAAAGAAAGGAAAAGCCAACTCATTGTCACACCCGTTGCCCTGCATAAAATATTTCATAAAAAGTGCTCATTGAAACTGGCACAGTTGAATGTGGGACGGTGAGACGACCCCTCAAAGCAGATCTTGCCTGTGCTGGTCACAAGATTGGCCGTGGGTCCCTGTCCCCGGGGGTGGGGGGCATGGGCTGGCTTTGGCCTAGGAAGGAGGGCAGAACGAACCTGCCTCTTGTTACAGGAGTTGTGCCTGTGCTCTAATTGTTGAAATGTGTGCATGGGGACAGAGTTAGCCTGAGGGTTCTCTGGTTGGTTCCCAGAGCCATGCTTCGGGAGCTCAGACGATGTGGCTCAATAGGGTGCCAGTTACAGTACGAATCACGTGCCCGGGATTTCTCGCCTGGGTCCTGTCTCAGAGCCTCTGAGCCTCCGGTCCTCCTTAGAGGGCATCGTTCTCTCCCAAACAGCCCGGAGAGGGCCACGCCGGGTGCCTGGAATGCCACGTGAGCTCTACCTCTCAACTTCTGCTTTGCAGAACTCCTCAGACTATTGTCCAACTCCTAGGACAGGTCACACCACAAACCTTGCAGAGGAACAGAAATAAATCATAAATTATAAATTAAAATCTGAGTGGAGGGTCTTGCATGGTTCCCTAGCCGCCTGTCAGTGGCAGTTTGGAGGGACCAAGCCCAGCAAAATGATGCTGCTTTAAACCAAAGAGAAGAGAAAAATCCAAAAAGCTTCACCACTATATTCACATCCTGGGGAGTTGGGTTCCATGGGGTGGTTGTGCTCTGCCACATAATGTTTCTCCGAGGCCCCTGGACAAGGGGGCAGGGCAAGGGGGTCTGGAGGTGGTGCTTGTTGAAAGTGGAGGAGACACCCCTCTCCCCTTGAGGTGGCTCCAGTGTCGGGCGCTTGCAAATGGCGGACGAAGGGATGCCTGGAAATGGCATGGGTGACAGGAACTTTAGATCACCATCCAACCCTAAATCTATAAATCTCTTACCTAAGTTCACATCTATTCTATAAAAGTCCCTTGCTCCAATAGGATCCAAGCATTTTAATTAATGCTGTTTGATCTTATTAACAGGTGTAAAAATATAATCAGACAAATTGCAGCAATTTGCAGTTGAAAGATATTAACTAATACTCTTGCAACAGAAAAAAACATTACGCCGATATGTAAATAAATGCAAATACAGATCTCCTTGCTGTGTTTTGTGCCTAGTTTCTGAGAAAGGCAAGTCACTTTAAATCCTTATTTCTCAGTTGTATTCGTTAAAATAATGCATGTTAATTATATTCTGACATCCATCCGACAATAACTGATAAGTTACACAATGTAACTACTAATAATCCTTGCAGCCCATTTTATTATCTTATGAAATTAGAGATTGAACATTGATTATGACTAATAGGGGATTTCATCCAATAAAGACAGCACACGAGAAGTATATAAAAAAAAGTGGGTAGCTGACTTTTGAATAGCTAAAAGGAGCTACGTTCAGTCATTAATTAGCAAGGACAAATACTCTGGGTGAAGATTGTAGTAGTTGTACTTTCTCAGACCGGAGATGAATTATTTATTTCAACCCCAGCTGTACCGTAGAGTACAAGTAGAGTTTGTTTAGTAACAACAGTAGAAATATATTTGCTACAGGGCCAGCCTGGCAACACCGCTTGTTAAGGCGTGCTATTTGTAAGCAAATTTATAGGAAAAGTACACAATGTCTAATCCTAAACTACTCCAGCCTCAGACTGAAGGGTGATTTTGCAAACGTCCTGCAGCACTCCATCATCCCTTCATTTTAATGTCTTTATTTTATGATTTTGTTGATGAAATACTACGTACCCAGTGCTCAAAATTCCTTTTAGGCTGCAGGCACTGGCTAGCTGACAAGGCAAGCTATATTTTACGGCCGTATATTTCAGCTCTCTCTGTCCAAGTTGGAGGACACAGTAGCCAAGATGGTTTTTCATCGTAGAAATATATTTTCATATTTATTTATTGATTTGACTAATGTATCTATTTTTCAATTCACATGCTTATGTTTCAATCCATTAAAGTGATTCATGGTCAAATAATATGTTATTGCAAGTACAAAGAGGAGATAAAAACCACTGTACATTTGCTATAACACGAGAACAAAAATAATAAAAAAAATTGCATGATTAAATATAGTTTTAATCCCCAAAAGATCAAAACGAAAATGATGTTTTTAATTATTTCACAAAAAGGCATAAAATAAAAGTTTTTTAGAAAAAAAGTGCAATGCAATTACCTATGAAATAAGTTTCTCAGTAATAAATATTTTGTGGATGTTTCTTAACAAGATTAAGTACTCAATATGGATTTAGCATAGGCCACGAAATTAGCAACAAAATAAAACCTAAAGTGGGTCTCAATGACTCAGCAGGAGACTAGGTGGCAAAGCTGACCAGCTCCTGGATATAAGCCTCCATCTCCAAGTGCCTTTCCTGGAGCAACTCTGTGAGGTTAGAATGTTCTTGAGATCTTAGATTCTGGGGATGAAGATAGACGAATGCACCAGCTTTTCTAATGGACAGCCATGCTGACCAGCCACCAAAGTGCTGGGAGAGCCTTGAGACATTCCATTTGGTTTGGCCCTAAAGGGACCCTCCAGAGGAGGAGACTGGGGAGAACTCATTGCAAGGCTGCTGCTTCCTGGCACCCATCCCCTTGCAGGCTTGCCACAAATTTCATTCTCCTTGAATGTTTGTTTTATGAATGCTTAGAGATGCAAAGTAATTAAAACACCTGTGTGTACATGTGCGTGTTTGCGTGTGTGTGTGCACATACGCATCTGGAGACGGAGTATTTTAGGACACAGCATCTCGCTGTGTGATCAGGCTGAAACACAGAAGCCGAAACAGACGCAGGTGCATGAGGAAATTCAAAACCTAAACTTGCTCAGGACAAGAGAAGTCACTTGGACTCTTGGAGCAACAACGAGCATTGGCCCCAGGAATCATCTAGCATTGTGGGCAGAAATCCAGGATGGAAACAGAACACGGACAATACAGCGTGGAAAGGGGAGCAATTTACCTCAAAGGTGACCAACATGCAGAGGCATGTCTTAGAGGGGAAACAGAACTACAGAGCAGAGAGAGAAAGCCCTGCACGCGTGGACCTGGGGCTGTGAAGCCCTTGGATCTCTGCGGAGGCTTTGACCTTTACTGTGGTGGGATGGGAGGCGCCTGGCTCAACCAGGACAGGGTACAGCAGGTGAGGTCAAGGCCAAGTAGGTGAGTTCCTTCATTCCTCATTCAGTGACTGAGCTTCTGCCATGTGCCAGGACGGCGTAAGGAGCTGGTGTTCACCTCCTATGTTTTCCAAATATTTTCTATAAATCTCGCTAGACCTTAGCTGCCTTTCAAAGAAATCTGGACATAAGGGAATTATTATCGGTGGCATAGAGAATGGCTGTATGTCATTATTAATCTCACGTGGGTTAGGCTTTCATATTGTATCTGATCTTTTTCCGAGCTAACCCAGAGCGTGGACTTCTGCAGCTTGCCCCACCCTTAGTGCCCACCTTGCTCCTAGAGCACAGGAGAGGGGACATCCAGGCTGAGCTAATGCTTTCCTCCCAAGAAGGCTGTGCTTAGAGGGGGAGAACCTGTTCAGACTGCATTCCTACCCTTAGGAGTGCAGAGGACAGAGGAGAGGGTATCAGAGAGAAGCTCTGGACATACCTGGGATATTCTTCCCCGGCTGAGCCCTACCTACCCTTTCCTGGTCTTCTGAAGAAGCCAGGAGGTACGTTCCTGCTCACTGATCGTCCCAGGCATGTCTCCTCTCTGGACTGTGACATCCTGGGCAGAAGCACACGTGTGGTGCCCCACCCACAGCAGATGTTCAACAGATCTTTGCTAAGTTAAAGAATGAATGAGGTGCCCCATTCTCTAGACCTCACGTGAAGATCCAGATTACAGGGATTTAAGGATGAGCCTATAGAAGAAAGATAAAAATTCCTCACAGTCTCGAAATTTGGAAATACCCATTTAAACATTTTTGTGATTTTTTTTTTCCCTACTTTTTGCCACAAGAATTCACATGTTTTAAATTAAACCTTGGGAGCACCTGGGTGGCTTAGTTGGTTAAGCAAATGCCTTCAGCTCAGGTCATGATCCTGGAGTCCCGGGATCGAGTCCCGCATCGGGCTCCCAGCTCAGCAGGGAGCCTGCTTCTCCCTCTGCCCCTCCCCCATCTCATTCTCTCCCTTTCAGGTAAATAAATAAATAAATAAAATCTTTTTTTTTTTTTTAATAAATAAATAAATAAAACAAATTAACCTTGGGTCAAACCCTTCAGTCTGTTTTTCTGCCCACATTTTTCACTAAGTACTTTATACTACACGGTATTCCACAAATTTTTTCCACAACAATTTTGAATGGTTGCCTAGCATTTTATGGTATAAATGTACTGTAAATATACACTCTGTTTTCCCGTCACCAAAGATACTGCAATAAAAAAAAAAATCTCTGAAGCCAAGTCTTTATTAACATCCATAATGATTTCCATAGGACAAAACTTAAAGTAGAATTGAAAATACTGGAAAATCTTTAACCAGACAGGCCAAATCAGATACCTTCCCTTTAGCTGTGCCCATTTTCCTACACCCCCCAACATCCGATATTCTCATTAAAATGCTTTTATAAGCAAACATTTATATACGTAATTTTATAAGTAAAAGAATATTTCATTTTACTTGCATTTCATTACGAGTCAAGTTTAGAGATTTTATGCTTATTGGCCATTTATATTTCTTCTCTTTTATTTAATTACCCTTTTAAATCTTTTGCATATTTTTCTTTCTATAATTTTATTTTTTAACTTAATATTTATTTGTTTTTGTTGGTTTGTTTAACCACAGAG
Organism: Lontra canadensis; assembly: GCF_010015895.1. NCBI lineage: Eukaryota > Metazoa > Chordata > Mammalia > Carnivora > Mustelidae > Lontra > Lontra canadensis. Next base: position 3,412,700 of record NW_022631073.1, on the reverse strand, counting down.
AAGCATAAAGAAGAGAACTAAATTTGTTCATAATCTCTCTCCAGTAATGTCACTGACATTGTTTTTTTAAAAAACGCCTGTGCTGGGCGTCTGGGTGGCTCAGCCATCAAGCATCTGCTTCAGCGAGGATCATGATCCCCGAATCCTGGGACTGAGCCCCAAATGGGGCTCCCTGCTCAGCAGGGGTCCTGCTACTCCCTCTCTCACTTCCCCTGCTTGTGTTCCCTCTCTTGCTCTGTCTCCCTCTGTCAAATAAATAAATAAAATCCTTAAAAAAAAATGCCTGTGCAAGATCAGAAAATTCAACAATATGCCTCCTTTCTATCCCCAGGGCCCATGCCGGTTCCTCTTCTCAAATCCTGTACCAGAAAGCCATGTTCCTTGATTCCTACCACACATACTCCACACGCACATGCACACACACATCTCACACATGCATGCACACACACAGTGCTTTGCCTTGCTTTCATACTTAATAGCAGAGATTAGAGATTTTCCCATATAATCATACCAGAATCAAACCATATTCTTTTTCCTGAGCGCTTAAGATCACTAGTGCCTCAGTGCTAGACACATTGAGTGTCTTTATCTGGGTTTTGTTATTTTAACAGGATGGGAACAAAAGTGCGTGTGTGTGCACGTGTGTGCGTGTGCGTAGAGAAAGAGACAGAGGGGGCCTTTGTGAGTGTGAGGGTAAATGCCTAAAGGTGGGGATGTCTGGTTTATATTTTTCTTAGCGATTTGAAGAAAGATGTTAACACTTGAACTGTACTATAAGCTGCAAACATTTTTTGTAATTTGCAATCTAATTTTTTAACTTAAAAATGTATTTTTATCATTTCAAGCCCATCCATTTTTCTTGGTTTCTACATTTGATTTGCAAAAGCCTTTGCTTGCGAAAGATTAAGTCACCTTTTACATAGATTTTGGTATTAATATAGAAGAGATCCATTCCTAAACTTAAAATATTGACCCTCCTGGTGCTCATTTTATGTCTAATCATAAAACAGGGATCTAACTTTTCCCAAATGCTTAACTAGTGGCCCCAAACTATTTGCTGAATAACCCTCTCTTCCCTTACTACCCGAAAATGTCATCTCGGTTACATCTAAATTATTTATGTCTCTCCCTGAAATTTCTTTCTGTGCTATTGATCCATTCACCCTGCACAACGAGCACATTGTTCTAATCACTCTAGTATTTTAATATCTAGTAGGTCAAGTCCTCTCTCATTATTCTTGTTTTTCAAAATTTCCTTGGCTCCTCTCAGCCATTTATTTTTCCAGATGAACTTTAACAACATTCTGTTAAGTTCCACCCTGAATCCCGCTGGGACTAGAATTGGATGTTCATTGAATTTGTGGATGAATTAGGCGAAAGTTGACATCTGCACTACTAAATCTTCTCGTACACGGACATGATTCTTTATATTCATTTAAGTCTTTTTTTTTCCCCATTCCCTTGGCAAAGTTTTATAATTTTTAGGACTTTTCCAGGACACGTTGTAATTTTATTCAGACGTATTTTATATTTCTGTCGCTATTGTAAATAAGATGCTTTCGCCTGGGATGCACGTTCTATGCAGCTTCTGCGTGTTCTGTGTTAAATAAGAACCTGCTAATTTATGCATATTAGCTATAAATAAATAAAAGCTATAAAAAGTTTTAGTTGACATGGTTAAATATTCACTAAAAATCAGCTAAAACTGTCTTGGTGACTCTAATGTGGTTTCAGTTTTCTTTAGATTTCAGAGTCGTGTCAACGGGAAACCACTCTAATCTTTCCTCTTCCTTTCCAGTAATTCTGTGTTCTTTTTCTAACACTTACAAAATAGCCTATTAACGTAACTGATAACTTATTAAACACTATATCTGAAACTAATGATGTACTCTAAGTTGCCTAATTGAATTTAAATTTAAAAAAATAAAATAAAAACTTACAAAATAGACTATTTAAATAGGAATCATAATGATCATCCTGTGTTGTTCTTAACTGTGAAAGGATATGATTCTAATGAGACCAGACAGGCACGGGGCTGATGCTCTTATGAAATACTATTTCCATGCTTAGGACATATCCCCTTTTTCTCCTTGCTGCTATTATTGAGAAGAAAAATGTTCAATTTTATCAGATAACCTGCCTGCATCAAATGCATTAAGCACACGTGTTTTTACATGTATCCTACAAATGGGGTGGATTCTCCCAGATTTCTTCGGGATGATTCACACTTGCACGCAATGAACACTATGAAGTCATAGTAGATCATTCTCCAAAGTTCAGAATCTGGACTCAGAACAATTTAAGTTTGAATCTCATCCCTACTACTTCCTGCTTATGAGATAATGAACAACTTACTTGACCTCATCAAGCCATCAGGCCTTCCTCCTCATGAAAGACAGTCACCAAGGAGTAAGTGACGTTCGTGTATATGAAGCCCTGCACAGGAACGTCCTCAGCAAATGTTGAGTAAATTATTATTTTTGAATACCCTGTTCCTTTCAGTTTGGTAATAATTTGTTTAGGACTTTTCCATAGGTGAAACTGATTATACCTTTTTTCTATATCTGTATCAAAATTTGGTATCAAGAATCTTCTATTGTTTTAAAGTGAATTGAGAAGATTTCCTTCTTTCCTATGCTCAGTAATGGTTTCTAACAAGTAGAAATTAATCGTAGGTTGAGAGATGCAAAGAAGTGGAAATCACCCTTGAAACCATTACATTTGGCTGTTATACTTTCGGGTGGTAGAAGGTAAATTGTTTGGTTTGTTTTCTGTTGCATGTGGTGACATGGCTCAGTCAGGGCCTCTGCTCGTACCCTGAGTCGACTTTAATCATACACATTCCTAGGAACCCATTGCGTCATCACGATTCTCAACTATATTCAGACAAACTTTTTATCATCTCTGTGTCTTGCGTGAATGGTCCCTCAATGCAACCTCGTGCATTTGGAAGGTGATTTGTTTTATTTTGTTTGATCATACAAAATCCTTATCAGAGCCTTTCCCCTACGAGTCTCAGGTAAGTTCATGCTGCATCATTTTGTCTTCTTTGACAGAATGGTCTGCTTTTGTTTTTATGGTTGTTAATGATAATTGTTAACAGCTATCAGTCAGCATATTGGTATAGCCGTGGACACATCCCAGGAGGCTTCCCAGGACAATTCTTATATTATTCATTTCAATAACTGAACTTTGTTTCTCCTCCACCATTTTTAGTAACCTGCCCTTTTCATTCTCAGGAAAAGAATTCTTTTTTAATTTTCGTGTGTTGTCATAGTTTTTTAAAACTATTGTTTCTTTCTAGTTTCATTGCATTGTCATGAGAGACTGTGTCACAATAAAACATTCCTTTTGGGGGAATATATTGGTGCTTTCTTTTGGAATAAATGGTACATTCTTAAAAATGTTCTGTGTAAGACTGATGAATCATAGGCCTGTACCCCTGAAACAAATAATACAATAAAAAATGTTCTATGGATATTTAAAAATAGTGTATATTCTTTATGGGGTACAAATTTAAATATATTAGCTAAATTACTAATGTTTTATATACTAATTATATTATTGAAATTTCCTATAGGGTATTTTTTTACTTGATGTTAAGATAAAGTATGTTAAACCCCCCCACTGACATTGTAATTTTGTTGCTCATGAATGTCTAACAGCATTCCCTTTACATATTTTAACGTGTCTCTAATTAAAATCTAATATATTGTTCTGTTATGGCTTATGTCTGCTGAATTAACAAGAAGGTCAACCTAGGTGAGATCAAAAGATGACTTTCCTTTCTCTCCACCCACCCTGTCCCACCACCCACCGTTCATACTCGGTGGGAGTCTGGAGGAGGCTGCTGGGCCCTGTCTCTACTCTGATGGCTCCTCCCCTCCTCTGCCCCCTACCACCTGCTCCCCCCTCCCCACCCTGGTGTTGAAGTGAGGGAAGAGTCAGAGGAGGGGAGGACAGGGCAGGTGGGATCACATGACCGACAGCTCCAGGTCTCTTGGTTCCTTTCCCTCCTTCTTCTTCCTCCTCTCCCTTCCTGGGTCTCTGTCTTCACAGGCCATCCTCCGACAACACCGGTCCTATTACACAAGGGGCCCACCCTACTCCAGTATGACCTCATTTCAATTATTTACCCCTGCAGTGACCTTATTCCCATATAAGGTCAGATTCGGAAATACTGGGGGTAGGACTTCAACATATATGTCTGGGTTGTTATGGTTGGAATCTTTTAACTCAACCTATACCATCTGTCATCTTGCTGTACCCTGGGACCTCCTAAGCACTCAGAAATGGCAGATGAATGAGTAGGTTTGGAAGGAGGACAAAGAATTCATGCCTCGGCTCAAATTCACCTCTAGATTATGATTGGATCCTTCTCCCCTCCAGGCTCCTGGCCATGGCACACCGGTTGGGGGGGCATTAATGACACACAAGCAAATGAGCTACTCAGAGCCTCTTGTTAAGCCCATCAGCTGTGGACCCAGCTGTCGCTGACATGAGGAGGTTCAAAGTCTCCGTATTTGCCTGACGGACGGAGCAGCCTCAGAGGTGGGGTGGGTTGTGTCGCCTTCCTGAGACATCTGAACACCTCTCACCCACAAACGGCTGGGCTGTCACTCCACTGCAGGTGTCCACATCCCTGGATGCCCTCGGTCTCCCCAACGACTCCCTCCCTGGAAAGTTCGTATCTGGGCTTCAACTGAGCAACCTTTCAAGAGGTGGGAAAGCTCAGGCACGAAAACAGAGTCAACCTGCCTGGTCTAGGCACAGGTGTTTAGATTTCAGAAGCACTCCAGGATGTACTCCAAATCCTGCCCACGCCTTACGCTTTTCTACCCCTTGTCCTTGGTTCTTAGAAGTATCAGACAAGGAGCTGATGAAGAATGAAAACCCCAAATTTTAAAGAACACTATTTAACCCTGAAAGTGGCTTAGACATGTAGGATGATCAAAAAAATGTCCCAGACTCATCTCTTCATAAACAGCGAGGGACACCTCTCCCCACATGCCCCTCTGTGAGAAGCAGCACAAATCAATGACTGATGTGCATAAAAACCATAGAAACAGAAATGTATGATTTCAGTAAGTTTGAAGAAGTATGAAACTTCACAGATGTCACTCAACTGGCTTTGAAAAACATTTTGGTCTAAAATATTTAGATGGAAAGTGTAGAGAAGGCATGTAAAAGTGACAAGTATGTGTTAATTGAAGAACACACAATGAACACAAATATAGGAAAGGACTCTGCTTTCTCCAGGAGGTGCAGTGTCTAGAAGAGACCAAGGGCCCAGGAAGAACCAGCACCAGGCGTGGTAGTTTTAGGTAAGCCTGGGATAAATTTCACTAGCAACCTGATTCCACCAAACCCGAAGGAAAAGTATTTATGACTTAAGCCATAACGCCGTTTACAACACCCTTAGAATTCTACAGTCACAAACCAAACAACGATCCCAGTGGCTTTCCAGTATGATTCTGTCTCCACAACTGAACAGAAACTCTTGGAGGAATGTCTGGGATCTAGGACAACACATTCCTACCTTTCCAGTGTGTGTCTGCTCAAGCACATGTTCTAGAATCCTGAGAGCAAATTGGCAGATCTCACAGCTGTTTATGTGCAGGAGTATGGTTTCAAGAAACGTGCATCCCCTCATGCGGTCCGTGGAGCAAACCCCCCTGTGAGGAGAGGTAAGACCCTCAGCTGAGTGGGCAGGACCCCTCCCCCCAGGTAAGGGGAAGATCCCAAGAGGCAGTGTTTACCAGGGGATGCCAGCAGGCACTGGGACCACAGAGGGGGAGAGGGACGTTGGGTTCTGCATCACTTTTCTTTTCTTTTCTTTTTTTTTTTTGCTTCTGGAGATTTCTTTGCTTAATGCTAAACAAAGCCCCTGAATGTGGAGGAGTCTGCCCATTCAGCGTTAGAAGGCACTTGGTCCCAGTTGTCACTAGCACGGGAAGTAGACAGAGGTAGGAAGGCTCTCCCACACCAGGAGTCCCGCCGCTGTGCTCCAGAGTGAAAGGGGAAACCGCATAGTTCAAGTCAGGGCGAAGAAAGTTAAGACCTGGGTGGAACGTGCTTTAATCAACAGAGACGGGAGCCCCACACCCAGGACAGGTGTCGTGGTTTAGCCACCACGCAGTGGAGGCGCGGGTGGAGACTCGATTGTGACCGACACTGTCAGTGTGCTCAAAAAGCAGGAATGCAGCTCTGAAGTCATCTCCTTCATCACTCCATTTGCTCAAGTTTCTCGTAACAATAGCGGCAAATAAGTGTTCATTACATCGCCCCAGCTATACTGAAAATGCACTTACCTTTTTTGAGTAAAACTTGCCTAAGTGCTCCGTCTGCACGAGACTCCTTTTGAAGTCTTCAAGTGATGCTCCGCAGAAGGGGGTGACACAGTGACATCTACTCTGGTGCCTTGCTGCCTTGGACCCCTCTTTCAAGGATGTGTGCTTGTGTCCCAGAGCTGCCATCAGAAAGTGCCACCCTCTGGGTGGGAAACAAGAGAAGCTGACTCTCTCACAGCCGTGAGGGCCAGACCTGCGTCCACGGGGTGGGCAGGGTGGATCCCTACCACGGGCAGAGAGACAATCCATCCCGGGCCTCTCCCGGCTTCCGGGGCCTGCGGGCCGTCCTTGGCCATTTCCTGGCTTGTGGAAGGATCACTCCAATCTCTGTCTTCATCTTAGCATGGGTCTGTCCCCCTGAGCCTCTCCGTTGGCCTGATGCCAGTCAGATGGGTATGGAGCCCACTCTACTCCATTACGATCTCATCCTGATTATGCCAAAAATGACACTATTTCCACATGAGAGCAAGTCCTGAGGTTCTGAGAAGGGCATGAAATTTGGGGAGGGTGACCATTCTCCAATCCAGGACAGTAAGAATTTGACCTTGGTTTTTTTAAAGATTGTATTTGTGTATTTATTTATTGGAGAGGGAGAGAGCGAAAGTGCTCACAAGCAGGGGGAGCAGCAGAGGGAGAGGGAGAAGCAGGCTCCCCGCAGAGCAGGGACCCTGATGCGGGACTCGATCCCAGGACCCAGAGATCATGACCTGAGCCGAAGGCAGATGTTTCACCCACTGAGCCACCCAGGCGCCCCGACCCTGATTCTCAATATACAACTCTCCCTGCGCCTAGCTCTGCACCCCGAGCAAAGAGATCATCTGAGAACCACGGTGTGGGTGATGGATTTCGCCTGACCCCATATTACCCCCAGTTAGGGCTGAGGGTATCAGTCTGCCCAGGTTCTCGGAACATGTGGGGGTGTGACTCCTTGATCGACTTTAACAGACACTCAGGCACCACTCACGGTGCCAGAAATCCCATGTAAAGTGCAGCCAATGACAGAAGCACTGTGGGGCCCACCTTGTGTCAATGTGTGTGTCAGAAAGAGTTAATCTCCAGAAGCAAAGGCTATGGAGTGAGTGAAGACAGTCGCCCGGGGAACCTAGCCGTTCAACCCGGGCAGGATCCCTTCTGAGCACATCGCTGGCAAATGCTGGCATGGAAAGGACCCCCAAATGAGCCAGGAAGTCTTCCACTCCATCATGAAGAATTGTTCTCTGGAGTGGGTACCAGTGGGGACGTGTTTGAAACACTTACCATATGTGCCCAGGAAGGGTCTAATTTGTCCATCTCGAAATTTTGCCTTTCTTTTGAAAGGATGGTTAATTTAAAGTAATTTGTTTCACAGGTGAAGCCTTTTTCCGAGTGTTTAATACATCACCCTTCGTTGCCTAAACAATTAGAAATTGTCACCAAAGAAAAATGTCGCAGTTCATGTAAATAAGTGTTTACCTAAAGGACTGGGAACCCACCAGAGTCAGCACACTTTAATGAGGCATGACAATGGAGAGAAAGGCAGGGCTCCACTGCAGCTGCTAGAGCTGACATTGCTTATGGTAAAAATTGGCCAAAACAACTATTATTTGTTTTTTTCTTGTCAGAAATAATGTAGCTTGAAAATTTTCAACAGGCAACATGAGTCCGGACCATTTGTTACTTCTAATGGCCTAATTGTTCTCCTGGCAGATATAAAAAATTGGGGCACTTATGTCATTTACCTAAATTTCTAATTAATGCAATGACAAAAGAGAAATTGGAGCAGCAAAAAAAAAAAAAAAAGGAAGAAAGAAAAAGAAAAGAAAGAGAGAGAGAGAGAGAAAGGAAAAAAGAAAAGTCGAAGCCCGCCTGTCCCCGTGTGCTGTCCCCGCTGAGCTGGCAGCTGCTCACCCCACTGCAGGTCTCCGTCATCACCAAATACCGCTTGTTTCCACAGAAGTAGGGAAAGATGGAGACTATTTGCTCAGTTTCCTCAGGAAACAGGGCACTGTCTTCTCAACAACCTACAAAACATCCCACTGGAAGGAAAGGTGAGTTGCGCGAGTTATCATTTCCCGGGGAATCTCTACTTGTCCCATCCCTGAGTACAAGGAGCCCTTGAGCCCCGCCTCCTCAACTCCGACACAGACCCCAGTCTACAAACGTGCAATGAGGTCACCGAATTCAAGCCTCAGGCGCACCAGGACTCACCTGACACTGGAAAATTCCCGCAACTGTGCATCACTGTAAAGCAGCCCACTTCCAGCAAAGTCCCAACATTGTGTCTGCTGGACCCATGATGACATTTTTTCAAAACACTTCCTCCCCAAGCAGAGGAAGAGACACATTCCAGAATTATAATTATGGCTGACATTAACGAAGCTGTGGTCATGCAAAACATTTTCTGTTCTGTGTTCCTAGAATAGTGATGGCGTGCGATGTTTGGTGGAATAAAAGTTGGATAATCTGGGCAAGTTACACGATCTTTCCTTAGACGCAATGACCACTAGAAAGGTGAAAGTTCTCAGAATTCTTTAGTGCAGAGACCTCTTTCAAGACATGTGGCTCATCATTTCCTAATGTATTGGACCTTACAGTTCTTATTTTTAGTTGGAAAAAAAAGTCACACATTGCAGAAAAAATATCTGAGAGATTTAACCCTGCTGTTGAGGTCCTTGACCGGTTTTCAAAGCTCTCCAGTCCAGTGAGAACACCAATAATTGGATGAAGAGACATGAGACAAATGAAACACAGGCAAGGACACTGGAACACAGTAAGTGCCTAATAAATACTAGCTAGATGGTGAAAAAGTAAGAGGGAGAAATTCAACCACAAACGACTTCTGAAAATTTCCCCCATGGCTTATAGAATCAGAGGCCTTGGCTTTGGACTTGTGGCCTCCACAATCGTGAGACAATAGGTTCCTATACTTCTAAGTGGTCGTTTGCTGTGGCAGCCCCAGGAAGGTGGCCTGGGCATGACGGTATGAGCAGGTATCTAAGAACAGTTGTCAAGTTCCCTCCTTCAGTGTACACTCCTCTAAACACCACATTCCAGAGTCCCTTAGCAGCCCCTACATGAAGCCTTCTGGGCTTTCTAAAGCAGTCCATGGCCTCAGTGTATATTCTAGCTTCTCAAACGTGACAGTCCATGCTGAACAGGGCACTCCCATGTGGTGGAGTCAAGACAGCGGGCAGAGCTTTCTATCCTGGAGACGCAAATATTTAGCAATCACAGAGCTGCTGTGTCTTGAATCATGATCAGGTGGGTCACGGAAACACCAGGGAGCCCCAACCCTGTCTTCTCTTTCTTCTCTTCTCCAGCGGATGGTGTCTACTCCTACGATTTTAAATGCGACCATGATGCTGAAGACCCACATTTCACTGCCAGTCTGTCCATATCTTGTATTGGAGATCTCTATTTGAAGACCTCAACAGAAACTCCACTTGTGCAAAATGGACCTTTTGAGTCTCCTGTGACTTACCCACACCTGGCCTGCAGCCAGCTGTCCCCACACCAGGGAGTAAGAGCGTCCTTCCAGTTTCTCACTCAGAAAACCAAGCAGTCTTTCTTGATAGCATGTGCCATAGGGTCTCCCAACAAAACGCCTGCTGAGGGGACCCAGTTCTCCTGTGTCTTCTGCCCGCACTGGAGTTGTGGCCACCACCGACTCCCTCCTGAGCCCCTGCACTGGCCCCTATATGTTCTCCCTTCCCGCCTCCTGACTCCCTCCTCTCCATTCTCCTGAGAGCACGCAGGGGTGCTAAGTGTATGAGTGAACAGATGTTATTTCTTGCCATAAAACCCTTCCAAGGAATCACGGTAGAGTGAACATACAGCCTCACCTCCTAGAAGTGGTCTCGGTGACACTGAATCACCCATAACCTTCTTGTCTGTCCATACTTTGGGTCCCTATTGTTTCTATCCCCGCTAATACATAACCCCCTTGGTCATCTCATAGAGGAGTCAGAATATTTCCTTTAAATGATCACTTTCAAGATTCTTTTTTTATTCTAATAAGCTTTTTTATTTTGTTTTACTTTGGTTGTGTTATTTTAGTCACCATAAAATACATCATTAGTTTTCGATGCAGTGTTCCAGGATTCTTTATTTATGTACCACACCCAGTGCTCCACGCAATCCGTGCCCTCCTTATTACCCACCACCAGGCTCCCCCATCCACTATCCCCACTCCCTTCTAAAACCCTCAGTTTGTTTCTCAGAGTCCACAGTCTTTAATGGTTCTTCTCCCCCTCCAATTTGCCCCAATTCACTTTTCTTTTCTTTCTCCTAATGTCCTCTGTGTTATTTCCTATGCTCCACAAGTAAGTGAAACCATATGATAACTTACTTTCTCTGCTTGACTTATTTCACTTAGCATAATGTCCTCTAGTCCCGTCTATGTTGATGCAAAAGTTGGGTATTCACCCTTTCTGATGGCTCAGTAATATTCCATTGTGTGTATGGACCATATCTTCTTTATCCATTCATCTGTTGAGATTCTTGATATACGTTGACAAACTGTTCTCTAGAAAGGAGAAATCATCTCCTATTCTGGACAGTAGGGAATCTGTGCATATTATCGTGCCTTGATCACTTCTCTGGGGATGCCATTACAAAGCACCACAAAGTTCTAGAGTGGCCTAGGACAACAGGACTGGTGGTTTCATGGTTCTGCAGGTCCCCTGAAATCAAGGTGTGACCAGCAACACCTCATCTCTGCCAGCTCTAGGATACAGTCCTTCCTTGCATCTTCCAGCTGCCGGTGTTTGCTGGCCATCCTTGGCAACCTTGGTGTATAGCCAGCAGGTCTTGTCACATGGCTGTCTTCTCTCTGGTGTTCTTGAATTGTCTTATCACCTGTGTTTCTGTCTCTGTGTCCAAATTTCCCCTTTTCACATATTGGATTAGAGCTCTCCCTATGGACCTCATTTTAACTTGATTGCCTCTGTGAAGACCCTATTTCCAAATGAGATTGAATTCTGACCCACAGGGTTTTGGGAAAGACACAACTCAGCAAAAAACAATGCATTAACCAACATTCTGTATCATCACATCCACAAAATAGTGTCCGCCTGCTCATTTCTCATAGTCTGAGTGTCTACCTGTATGTTCAGGGTGGATTAGTCTACTTCTTCTTGCTACTTCATCACTGGACCTTCTTTTGTGATGTCCTCACCACATTCAGTCCTGACAGAAGTTCTTCCAAGCATTTACTCACCGTTCTGGCCCCTGCCCACTGGAGGAGAGCAGATGCCCCTTCACAGGAGGAATTATGAAGTAAGGCATTCCTTCCTCCAGTCACTGGTGGGGCACACACTTTGCAAGCATGAACATGATTAACTTACTTCTTCATAGGAAGACTAGGTCTATTGCCAAACAAGATTGGCGATAGCTAAAAGTTTCTGAACCCCAGCAGAAATTCTAGAAAAGGATATTTCTCATTTGTTAAGTGAAAACTACCCAACAACGCTCCTTCTGTGTGACTCATTTCTACCTATAATAGCCTCAATTACCTCAAACTACCTAGCAGTGCCCATTTTTAAAAGCCTTTTTATTCATTCCCACTAAACAGTCCAAGTGCTATTATTATGTGAAGTGTGAATTTTTTTAAAACCATTGAACTGTATTATATTAAAGCAATAAAAGTGATTATCTAGTCCAAACCCCTCCAATTTACCAAGGAGGAAAAGGAGATTTAGGGAGTTAAGCCTAAGATTACAAGGACAATGAGTGGGATGAAGCCTGGCGGGAACACCAAGAGCCCAGCTCTCAGCTAAGGCTTTCCGGACTCTGTCTTTTGCCACAGTTGACCTTAAGAAATATCTCAAGTGATTATGGTTCTTGTTCAAGATGGCAGTGGTGACTGTGACATTATGAGCATGTGGCTGCCCTGTGTCAGTTCTTTGCTCCCATTACTCATGTGATGCTTGGGACAGCCCTCTGCTGAAGGCATAATTCCACCTTTGGAGTGGGGCAGGGAGTTCTGGAGCTCACAAGCCACTGTCCCATCCACAGACAGTGAGTTCCCAGGCAGTGGCTGCAGTGAGACCGTGACTCAGTGGCCAGGATGTAACCCTAGCTTCTTGGATGAGTTAGCCTTCCTGACTTCCTCCAAGACATTTCTTCATTCAGACATTTTCTGGGATGTAAACTTCCTCGGGATGAAAGACTTATTAAAATAGTCACTGAGAAAAAGCATGTATAATTCTGGAGCCTTAATCTGAAGGAGGACCCTCCATTTCCTCACTGCTAAACACATTCTTTTTTTCTCTCCCTGTAAACTAAAAACATCTGCATTTCTGAGCCTGAGCCATAGGGTTAAATTTCAGTGAATATTTACAACGAGCTTGTAAAGAGGTATTTTCTGTCTTGCATCGACAGGTAACAGCTCCCCTTCCAGGTGAAACTGTATCTTGGCAGAGGTATCAATGTTTTTATCTTCATTGTTATAGGTGCAGCCTTATTGATTCTGTTCATAGTTTTACTGTTAATAATTAAGTCGTGAGCCTTATTTCTTAATCCTATTTTATCCTCACTACTCGTCCTAATCGTTCTTTACATTAAAGGATTAGTGCTCAGGGTGCAACTGGACAAATAATGATCCACCTCGGAAAAGATACTCTTCCAAAAAGAGTGCGGGAGCCATTTTCCTTTACAAGTAGGCTTAGCAAGGAGGGCCAATGGCCTTGAATGTATTTTAAAAGTGGAACAATGTCCTTGCACGGCAATTTCTCCTCAATAACAGATGGGTAGCCTTCCCCCGGGGAAGGGGGCAGCATCTCGTGACATTTTCCATAAAGATGGTCCCGAAGTCTCCTGTGGCAGGAAACGAAGTCCGTCCTCATGGAGCACCGCCACGTTCCTTCCACTGGAAAAACCAAACATCCTGTCGTGCGAGTCCTACTCTTTAGCCTCTTCAAAGTCCAGTGAGAGATGGGACACACCAGACCCTCGAGATTTCTGTTGGCAGCTCAGTGTCAGCAACCCTGTCCTGCCCGCGCCGAGGGGGCTGAGCATGGGGATGCCTGGTCTCAGCCACCCGTCGTGTGAGGTTTCCCATGAGGGAGGATCAGAGCACAGCCTGATCCACTCTGCAGCTGAGCTGCTTTGGGGAGAAAGAGCCACTATCCATTTCTTTTCTTTTTAAAGAGGGAAAAGAAAGCCCTCTCTGTTGGAGAGAAATTACTTTAACCATTGAAGAATAACATTGTTCATCCAGGGAAAACTTGGAGTCAAAACCATAACACCTTATTACTGGCAGATTCCAAGCCAGCCAGAGATGCTGCAGGACACACACTGATGTCCACAGCCCCAGGGAGACTGTCTGTCAGAACAAGCAGTGGGATTTCTCTCTGCTCTCCTTGCTCACACACCATCAAAACCAAACACACACAGGCATTGCCATTACACATTGCCTTGGATTTGCAAGAGCATCTCCTTAACACAAGGAAGTGTGCTGGCCACTGCTGTGCAGATGATTGGCAAGACTCTGTGCCCTCAGGAGGGAAGGGCTGAATAGGAGAGTGCCACCCAAGGAATGTTCATGGCTTTGGGGCACAGCAGATCTAGAGGTGACCTCTTGCTCTGCCATGTCCAGTCTAGGCAGCCTTGAGCCACTTACTTAAACTCCTAGAGACTCAGTATCCTTGTTGGCAAAACTGGGATGAGAAGTATCTGTTCTTCAAAGGCTGGAAGCATTAAATAAGATAACAGGTATAGATGTACAGATGAATATCTATGATGGCAACAGACACTCATTAAATAGCCACCATGATTACTGTTAAAGTGAAACTCTGTTATCGGCAGTAAACCAAGCTGAAAGAAGTCTGCACTGGTAGACTGCTATTCACTATGATTTTAATTATCAATGTAAGTGTTAGGACTTCTAACCAGAATTATTTAAAGAAAAATGTTACAAGAGTAACTTAAATAGCTTGTGATCTATTTTTAAATATACTACATCCTTGTTGAAGACTTCAGCTGAACAGTTTACCAATTTTTTATTTTATATTTCTCTTCTATGAAATAGAGACTATTTCCATAACATGAGGGGAGCAAACCCTCAAAAAACACCAGGATACACTGTTAGTCAAGGAGAAAAACCATAGTATGTAATGAGTGTGCAATAAAATATTTGTTGAAATTATGGAAGTTAAATGAAAACACAGAAATGCCTGTCTTCAATGTGTTACCAAAAATATTTCTGAGTCTGTTGTCAATAAAAGAGTGCAATAACCCAAGTAATAACACTTTTTAACATATTTTTCATTCTTTCAATATTCAAAGGTGTATCAAGTACCCAATATATGCCTGTATATTGGGACCATGAACGCACTGAGAAAAGAGCTTGGGACTTGAGATCTAGTGAGAAAGACAGACAGCATTTTTTTTTTTTTTTAAATAGCAATTTGCTTAGGCCATAACAGGAGAACATATAAGATGTGTGGAGAGCACATGAAAAAAGACATCCACACAGTTCTGCTGAAATCAAAAGAAACTTTAGAGAAGAGTCAAAGCCTGAGTAGATTGGGAAAAACACATGTGCACACACACACAAGAACTCATGGACCAGGAGATGAGCATTCCCGGTAGGGTGCGTGTTGTGTGAAAGGAGGAGGCTGAGAGAGCAGACAGCTTATTTGATACCAACAGGATATGCCATGATGACCACACAAGGAGTAGTGAGGAGATGCAGGAGCTATATCAGGAAAGGCCTTAGAAGCCATGTGAATGAGGTCCCACTTTACCTTTGGGGAAAGGAAAACATTGATTCAGCCAAAAGCTAGCATCAGCCATAGGGAAACATGACTAGAAGAGATGAAATGGAAGCAATTAGACCAGTAAGAAAGCAGTTAGCAGTTTGGCCAAGAAACTATTTGGAATAGGGAAGAGACAGAGCTTTGGATGAGGTTTCTGGCTCAGGTATCTGAGTTGAAAGTGAAGTCATTTACCAACAGCAGAGGTCTCAAAGGAGGGGGCCAGGTTAGGAGGGTTGGAAGGAGAATTTATGAGTTAACTTTTGTTCATAACGACTTTTGATCGCCTCAGGGATATACTGATAAAGAAATCCACAAGACAGTTGGAAATATGTGTCTAGAGCTTATATCAATATAAAAGGTGTTAATGGGAGAGCAGATTTATGAGAATATATAAGATTACCCAGGGATAACTTAAAGAGAAATAAGAAAGGTCCAAGGAAGGATCTTGAGAAATGACCAACATTCAGGGTCAGCTGAATAAAGACTAATTAATTCATAAGGAAGAATCAGAAGAACATGAGTAGAATCTTAGGAAAAGTTGTTTGAAAGCTTATAGCAGATTCAGATACCTGTGTAGTTAGAAAGGCAAAGAAAAAAAAGGTTTCAAAAAGAGAATTGGTTGAAGAAAATATAGGTATGATGAAGTATACATAGGGCAAGGAGTTCTTCCTAAGTATATTAATAAGGGTGGAAATTATAAGAGATGAATTAAAAACTTCCAGATGATAGATTTATAACATTTATAACATTTAATATGTGAACAATTCATATGAAATGTAAGTGGATAAAGTTTTCTCATTAAAAGAAAAAAGTGTCAGTCTGTATAAAAACAAAAAGAACCCAACATTATGCTACTTCAAGAGATACATCCTAAATATTAGAACACAGAAATCATAAAGTAAAAGGATACAAAGTCATGTTGTAAAAACTCTAACCAAAAGAAAGCTCATGTGCATATATTGATATAATAATAAGTAGATTTTGAAACAGGGAAATCCTTTCATTTTTCTCCCCAGTATTGCCAGACTTAATGAGGGAGGGATATATCACAATTTAAAAGGATCAGTTCATTAGAAAGAAATAGCAATCATAAGTGTATATTCACCTACTAAATTAATTTCAAAATCCATGTATCAAAAATTGACAGAACTAAAGGAGAAATAGACAAATCTATAAACACAAGAGGAGATTTTAACATAAAATCTCTTAAGTAATTGGTAACATAAGCAAAAAAAAACAGTAAAGATGTAGAAGATGAGAACAAAATGAATAATATACTTGTTTTAATTGGCATATACAGAACATTGTACCCATCTGTGTCAGAATAAACCTTCATTTCAAGTGAAGATGGAACATTTATCAAAATAGACCATGCTTTGGGTCACTGAACAAATCTCAGTGAATTTCAAAGGATTAAAATCATTCAGAGTATGTTCTCTGATCATAGTGTATGTAAATTAGAAAGTCATGATAAAAAGATATATAAAAATTTCCAAATACTTGTAAATAAAACTATATACTAATGAATATCTAAATAATAATACAAATTAAAAATTTTGAGCTGAACATAAAAAATAAATAACAAAACATATTAAAACATATAAGATGTAGCTAAAGCAGTGGTTAGAAAAAAATTTATTATCTTGATTTATGTTTCAGAAAAAAAAAGAAGACACACTAAAAATTAAATATTAAGCATTCATCTCGAGAAAAAAACTGAGCAAACATAGTCCAAGGAAATTGGAAGAAAGGAAATAATGAGCTGAGAGCAGAAGTCAATGAAATGTAAAGCAAACAGACAATAAAGAGAATTTACTTGGAATTTTGAGAAAAACAAAAATTATAAGCCCTTAGAAATGCTGGCCAAGAAGAGGGACAAAGAATGAAAGTGCAAAGTACCTGATACTAGGAATGCAAGAGGGGACATCACCACAGATTCTACAGACATTACTAACATAATAAGAGGGCATTGTGGACACCTTTATGATAGTAATTGAAAATACAGATAGATTGGATAGATTCATTTTAGAAATACAGCCTACCAAACTGACACAAGAAGAAACAAAAAATTGGAATAGTCCTATCTGAATAACTAAAATTGAATTCTTCATTAAAACCTTCCCACGAAAATAACTCAAGACCCAAAAAACTTTATTGTTGAGTTGTCCCAAACACCTAGGAAAGAAATGATAACAAACTCACACAAACTACCTTAGAGAACAGAAAGAAAGCAAACACCTCCCAATTTGTTTTTGTCTATCAAATGCCAAATGTAACTTATAAAACATAAAAATATATATCATATTCTCTCTTGCTATATATATAAGCAAAATATGATATACAATAAATATCATTGTATATATATTTTATCTACTGTAATATATAAATGTTATATTATTATATACTATATAACAGTATGTTTTATAGAACATATATTATGTATAATATGTATTAATATATCATACATAACTTAATTATACATGTAATATATTTTAAAACAATACAGAATGTAAAATAATTGTGTATATATACACACATTGATATATATATTTACAAACATACAAATACTTATATGTAGATATAATGTACAGACATATAATCTATATATAATCTGTATATGTCCACCTAAAGAAAGAAAATTCTGAAAGGAATAAATAGATATAAAAGATAATGATTGCTATTTCATATAGTTGGAATTATATTCTTTTTTTCATTGTTTCAGGATTTTCAATTTTTTTTTAAATAAGCATGTGTTACCTTTATGTTGAAGAATATTGTAGCTATTTCATTTTGGGGGGGAAAATCAAGAAATGTTGAAGTGTGTTAAATTCTTTTTTTTTTTAAGATTTTATTTATTTGAGAGAGAGAGCATGAGAGGGGTGAAGGGCAGAGGGAGAAGCCGGCTTCCTGCTGAGCAGAGGGCCTAATGTGGGACTCCATCCTGGGACTCCAGGATCATGACCTGAGCCGAAGGCAGTTGCTTAACCCACTGAGCCACCCAGGCGCCCGAAGTGTGTTAAGTTCTTGACAGAAGTTGGAGGAAATACCTTGAGGGCCACTTTAGATGGGAAATTTTAGTTTGTATAAATTAAATCCAGTAAAGTGTGGTGAATTTGGGACTGAAAGTGAGGTGAAGCAATAAATGTGAATAAAAATATAAATAAAGAAATAAAGTGAATAAAAATATAAATCTCCAAGAAGTGATGGAAGAGAAAATGAAGAAAGTGCAACCTACTGGGGAGTGGCCCCATGAGAGAGAAAATGTTACAATGGGAGAAATTTGAACTTGGACATAGAAGAAATAGAAAAATAAGAACAAGAGGAAATAGAGGAATCAAACCAAAGGGAACGGTATTTATGGATGGAGACTATGAGCCGGCTGGCGGGGAAGCAAGGGTATAAGCAGTCGTCAGTCTTCGAGACTCAGCTTTCCCTCTGTGTCCCTGGAACCCTGTCCCCACAGCTTTCCTTCAGGACTTCCTTCCCCTGCTAAGAGCCCCCTCAAAGCACAATCCTGGAGACTGTGACATCACTCTCCAGCTTTCACCTGCTACTGACACAATGGGGAACCAGTTCAGGAGGGAAGTGAATTCTCTGCCATAGCCCCTATGACGAAGTCCTGAGTTCATCCTGTCCTTGAAGACACTTCTTGGAAATGCGCCCTGCAAACCACACCCTCCCTCCATGCTGTGTCAGACATACCAGGAAGCCTGGAATGTTCCAGAAGCTTACTCTCATCCCCTTTGCTCTTAACCACTCATGTCTTTCCAGGTATCATTTATGAGCAGAGATCCGGTCCTCTGCTGGACATACCTGACTTCCTTCTATAATGTTCAAGATAAATCAATATGCCTAACGATTCACCTGTGAAAAGGAGGAAAATATTGACTCAAGAAAAAAAATGGGGGAGGCAAAAACAAGATAGAAAGTAAGATTTGAGACTCTTGAAGTTTTAAGAATATGATGTGTGAATATCGTTGTAGGTGTGGGAAAGAGAAAATTCTCATACACAAAGGATTGTGTGTGTGTGTGTGTGTGTGTATTCTTACTAATAAAAATGACTTACTGAGGCAAACTTCAACCCCAGCTTCTCCAGAAGTTAGTGGAGACAACAGGAACTTGTCTGGAGTAAAGGAGGAAAATGATCTTTTAGGACTCTAGTTTGTTTTTTCAGGAAAAACAGTTGGAGATTTATAAAGTTCTCGAAATGTTTTTAAAACGTGATGGTAAAAATAAATAAACAAACAAACCAATGAAGATGGGCTCTTTCATGGCATCATCTGGAATCCTACCTCTGACTCCTTCATTCATATCAGTGAAAGTCCTTGTCCACAAATCCAATTACTCCCCTCAAAATAATAGCCTATTTAATCCCCTCCCCCTCGAAATGCAAGGTTAGACCACTGGACAGTAGTTAGAGAAATTTTTGGCAGTGGAAGGAAAAAATTTTTTTTAATTTGAGCAACAGATGGACAATTGCATATTTCATTGTGGTTGGCAGCTTGCCTTTTCTTAAAAAGGCATTCATGAGCCCTGCCAGTGGGGGCCTCAGGTGCTCCCAGCTGGTTCTCACTAACCAGGGTGGGCACGGGTCCAAGGCGTCCTCGGTGCCGTGCCCTGCTGGCATCTTCAAGTTTGCTGCAGCCTGAGGATCCTGGCTGGCTCTCAGCCAGGGTGACTGCTTTGTACAGTGAATCAAAGTCACTGACCATTTCTGGAAGAAGAGACGGTATCTGCAGCCCCCACCGAGTTCCCCAGCAGGTCAGTGCTTTCTCCCAAGGAAGGTGCAGCCCATAATTTCCAGCAAGTCTAGGATCCCATCTGTTTTCAGGTTTGGATGCAGTCTAGGCAAACGCAAGAGCCAACCCTCCACAAATGTGTGCACGCCCACTCTATACACTCCTTCGGTTGTTAGGAAATCTCCAGGTCGTAAGGCTGGGAGGTAGTGAGCTCATGGATTTAAAGACTCAGGGAATGTTAGACCTAAAAGCAACCTTGGACATGGCATATCACACATGTTTCATTTAAAGGATGATGAAAGGGCGACGTTAAAATCACTCCCACAAAATCTGCAGTGGAGCAGAGGTCCGTCCCTGTTGCCATGAGCCAAACTCTCCCATTCCAGCAGCAATGGAACACCCATCTGCCAACACAGCTCCTCCTGGGACTCCTTTTCTGTCTCCCTGCCCCCCGGATGAATGAGTGCACCCATGACATCCTGGTGATGCCACGGCTGCGTCACCAGCAGCCATGCTTCTTTTCCGTGTAGTAATCCACCAGCCCGGAGGCATGAGGCCCATGTTGGGTGTCGCCAACTCTGGCAACCCAGAGCTTAGCATTTAGCACTGCTCAGTAGAACCTCAATGGGACATCTCAACACTGCGCTGGCATTGACATTTCTCTCCAGACCAGCATGATGCGCCGCAGAGGACACTTAGTAAGGACATCAGAGAATTCCAGAAAACACTGCTCTCAGAAACCTATGCTAACCCTTTCTAATCTCAGAAAGAAGCCCCCTTAGCTAAAACCAGTCACTCGGTCTGCTCAGTGTTGACGACACACAGACAAGATGTACGGAAGCCAACCCGGAGTTTCGGCAAGAGAGATGAAGTCCCTTCCAGCTGCCACGCCCTCGCTGGCCAAGGGAGGACGCACCCGGGCAGCCTGCCAAGGTCCCACTGAATCCTTCCCACTCAGAAGCCACTCCTGTTCCACCTTCTGCCTTTGTGGGTTCCCTCGGTGATCCACATGCCCCTGTTTCTACCTGTCTTCTTCGAGGTGATTTAATATTTACTTCCATGTCTCCAGGTCCCCATCACCTCCGCCACCACCCGAAGCCCCATTCATCTCTTCTCTAGGTAGCGCCACTTCCATGCAGAGCAATTCAAGTCACCAGGGGGTGATGGGGGGAAGGAACAGCGCTCCGCTCCTGGGGGACGTGGCCGCGCACAGATCATCCGTCTCCAGCTCCGCTTCGAAAGCTATTCTTATGGAGCTGTTGTTATCAGTTACCACTTCAGTACCTGATATGAAAATGCACTGTGTGAAATGGCACATGGAGTGGATGGTGACCTGCAGATTTTCACTTCCAGCAGCGCACCCACTTGCGACTGGAGCACAGAACCATTTCCCTAAGCTTTCCTTCCTTGAATGCTCTTTCCCTACTGCCTTGGAAAAAAGCAAATTTAATCGTCCAAGATGTAATAGAAAACCTGCTCCTGAAATAAAGTATTGTTTAAAAAGGAAGGTAAGGATAAACATGTAAATCAAGATAATGGTGCATCAGGAAGGAAGAAGCAAGAGGCGGGGACGCTCTTCATTGTATCGTCAAGAAACTTAGGCCCTTGGGGAGTCAAAGGGAGAGTTTTAGTAAATACGCCTGGACCACAAGGGAAACCAGACCAGCCACGCTAAGAATGGGAGAGGCACACAAGGGCTAAGCCATGGCCACTTGGGTAGAGTTCCAGGTTTCTAGTCACTGGTGAATTTGTGGGTGTTCCTTGTTATTAAAACACACATACACAAAACATGTCACCAGCCAAGGACCATTCCTGAACCAGTTCTTGGCATCGGAGATCCTTTACAAAACTAACACTCTCACAAGTGATCACAGGTTAAGGTGGGGTATGTGACCCAGCATTCTTAGTCATCACTGTTTTTGCTCTTTATTATATGACTTTGCAGTGTTCGTACCTCTCCGTCCCTCCTTCTCCCTCCCTCCCCCCTCCCTCTACTGTCCCTTCTCTCTTAGATTCTAAATGCAGATGTTTAAACCAATAACAGGTCTTTCGAGTTGGCTGTCAATTCAGGGCACAGACTGTCAACCCCCAAACCACATCCTGTCTAG
The DNA here is from genome assembly GCF_010015895.1 of Lontra canadensis. Classification (NCBI taxonomy): domain Eukaryota; kingdom Metazoa; phylum Chordata; class Mammalia; order Carnivora; family Mustelidae; genus Lontra; species Lontra canadensis. The sequence continues at coordinate 3,390,765 of NW_022631073.1, read as the reverse complement.
AACACCTTCACGTTCTATTTTCTTTCCACTGACTCTAAAACAAACAAACAAAACAAGCCCTGGGTTATGGGTGGGTTTCTTTGTTAAGCATAATAAAAGGCACACACCTATCTCTGCGAGGAAGGGCAGTCTTCATCTACACTTTTATTACTATATTCATTTACTTTTTCATCTACCCAACCAACCAACCATGTATCCCACACTGTTTGCCTGGCACGGTGCCAGACACTGGAAACAAGACCATAGTCATTCGTGTCATTGGATCCCTGCCTTCCAAGAACTTATTATCTAGAAGGTAGTTTATCAGCACCAAAATGAGTACTCCAGGTAAGAAGCACCATAGGCGATCGGCAAGAGAAGACATTGCGGGAGCCGGAGAGGCTATCATTAGCCAGATGTTGACAGTGTGTGAGTACGACTGTGTGTGTGCAGGAGGACCTCTGGTCTAGTCACTTGGCGGGTAAGTATGCTTGTCTGGTTGATCGAATTTTCTATTTTTACCTTAATCTAAACCTAAATTCAAATGTTAAAGGAAGTGTTTTATTTCATACTCAGATGTTCATTTTCAGACATCCCAAGACAAGATGCCCTGAGGACCACAGAATTTGAAAACTTGGTGATAAATGTGAGAGGGAGGCTGCCTCCTTTGTGGACACTCAGGACAGCAGCTGTGCCCACCTCCTCCCCAGCCCTGCCCTGGGAGCTGCAGACTCGATAACCAACAGCTTATCAGACACCTTTACTTATTTGTCCATTAGTGTCGTAAATTCCACATTCCCGGATCTAATTTTCCCATTCCCTCCCCCAGCCAGACCTTCCAGTACTTTCCTTTATCTCTGCAAGTGGCAACACAACCCTTGCAGCCAGCAGGCACGGCTGCCCTTTGCCCCGTCTTCCCCTCATGCTCCATAACCAGTCCACAAACACAAGCCCAGTTGGCTGCATTTCCAAGAAACTCCTGACTTAATCTCTTCCTACATGCCACGCTCACCTGCTCAGTGAAAACCACCAGCATCTTCACCTTGCTTAGTGAAGTGGTCTGGCCACGGCCACCCTTCGGCCTCCACAGTCTGGTCTCAACCACGTCAGGCCATGTCACTGCTCTGAACACACTTTCACTCACCTCACTGTGAGGAAGCCCAATTTGCTCGCCCATGTCCATAGCCCTTACACAGTCAGGCCCTGCCATTACCTCTTGACTTCATTCTCTACCTCCCCCTCCTCGTTCATCTCACTGGGCCTCCTCCTTGGGGCCCCTGGTCACTTGATCAAGGGCTGCTATAATCTTTTATCAGATACCTAGGTAACGTATTCTCTTTCCTCCATTAGCCCCATACTCTTCACTGTGTTCACTACACCAAGGCCGGCACCCAGTGCAGAGTAAGTATTCCACACTACTTTTTGAATGAATGAATGTCTGCCCTTTGGACGGAATGGCCCAGGTCCCTATGTCAAGGCTGCTAAAGACACCGTGTATGCAGACCAAGCTGACACTGCTGGAGGTTTTGATGGAAACTTGTGATGTGGATCCTTGAAACGAGATTCTTTTTGCCATTTCATGAGAAGGAACCAATTCCCACCCTGTGAACAGGTGTCCTAACCAAACATCTCACTAAAACAACTTGACAACAGGAGGTCATCTACAGACCTAATTGGTTTCTACTATGGGATCCAGATTTTCATAAAGGGCCAATGCCATTATGAATGTGTCTAGGGGTTCTACCATGTCCCTTGAAAGTAAGAGATGTATAGTCTGCTCTCAGAAAAGAAGATAAGGAAAAAGAAGAAGGGGGGTGAGGGGAGGAGAAGGAAGAGAAGAAGGGGAAGCAGAAAGACAAAGAAGAAGAAGATGATGACAACAACAGCAGCCCATGGATGGCTCAGTCAAATAAGCTTCTGACTCTTGATGTCAGCTCAGGTCTTGATCTCAGGGTCATGAGTTCAAACCCTATGTTGGGTTCTCTACTGGGCATGGATCCTACATTTAAAAAAGGAAGAAGGAGGAGGAGGAGGAGGATAAAGAAGGAGGAGGAGGAGGGACAGGGGGAAGAGGAGGAGGGGAATGAAGAGGAGGAAGGAAAGGAGAGGGAGCAGAAGTAGGAGGAGGGGGGAAGGAGGAGGAGGGAGAAGGAGGAAGAGGTGGGGACAAGCGGGGAGGAGGAGGAGCAGGAGAACAAGAACAAGAACAAGAAGAAAGTCTGCTTGGTTCAATTATATGACCCCAGGGCCCAAACACATGCCATATTAGAGAAGAATATTCAGGAGAATGTCAGGACCCATGAGTAAATCACCACCATGATCCATTGCTAGGGGAGGACCTGCTTCATCTTGCCCAGGGAAAGGATTCTCCTGGCTTCCAGCTTGACCGCAGTGTGCATGATATCCCTGCAAACTCCCACACACCCCATACCCAACATGGGTCCATGTCAAAGGCCTCTTGCCCCAGAATCATCTCAATATTTGTAGAGACTCTGCATTCTAGGATTCCAGGGATAAAACCCTATTTCAAAGATGTCCCCATTACAATACCCACAGAGGACAAGCAGAATAAGTACATTTCAATGTGTTTATTTTCCAATTAGTAGTAAAAGAGAAGACTCAGCCTACATCTGTCATTGTCATCTTCTTGGATTTCATTGGTCAAATGGCAGCCTGAAAACAAAAATGCTTTCAAACACACAAATCACGATCCCTTGGGAAGGCAGGTGATATGCCTTAGAAAAATTGTGACGACTTGCCTGAGACTCCTGGTCCGTGAATACAGCCCCTTTCCAGTGTGCTCCTCCATGCCCACATCCTCCTCAGGACCCTGTGCTCTCTGCCACTCACGCCTTCAGCACTCCCTACACTGGCCTCTTCTCCAACTCTGATTCGGTGGGTGACTCTGGACTGACAATCAAAACTGCATGTGCCCAGAACTGTCAGGCTTCTGCAGCTTATTTCTGCAATGACATGTGGACCCCACTGCTTGATCTACCCTGGATGCAAGGAGAGGTCCGCACTTCTTCCTGCTGCCGTGGTGAGCACAGCATAGCTACTTGGCAAGGAAACGACCACAGCAGAGGACATATTAGGGCCCCTACAAGACCCACCTGATAGCCTGAATCCTGCTTTCTTTCAGGGTGTCCCCTTTGGAACATCTGGTCCTCTTTGCCACCCTCTTGACTCAATGAGGCAGAAGCAGCTTCTGTTGGAAATTTCAGTGGTTGTTCCCAAAGCTGGCCTCTACAGAGTAAGCCAGCCAAGGAAGAGAAACAGACGAGATAACAAAGCACCTTAGAAAACCAGCACAGAAAGAATGCCACGACCACCAAGTTCACTTCCTTTGGCCAATCCTGGGTTGACAGACACACTCTTTTGTGGATTTTGCCAACCTACCAGGGAGCCCTCTGTAGGCACATAAGGTCAGTGGTCTCCACTGTGGGGGACAGTACCTCCCTACCAGGGAACAGTTTGTAGCAAACCATCTGCAATATGAAAATATATTTAATGCGATTAATAATTTAAGAAGTGAGAGCATGTGCTCTTGGAGAGTTAAATGCTTGTCAGAGTGATCGATGCACGCTTCACCACCAATACATTTCGTATGAAGAGCAGAGGGATTTTGCAAACTTGTGTTGACCTTGGGTTGCCATATATAGGAGGCCGATTGCAAAGGCAGGCCTACTTAAGGAGGAACCGTGCATCAGCTCCCAATTTACAGCCCTTTCCCCAATTAAAGGACTGTAAAAACATTAAAATTAATGCAGTCTTAACTCCTAGAGCAGGCCCTACTTTCTTAATTAGTGCATAATTATTCAGTTTTTGATATCCTGGAAAATTATCACATGGAAATTATTTTAGGCAGAGTAACAATAGCGAAAACTCCCTCCCCCACTCTATTAACATGTGGAAGTAATTAACACTTTATTACAGTGAAAATACTATTACTGCTAATGTTTAATGGCTTTTGCCATTGTACCCTAAGCAGGAATTCAGAACGCTATGGAATGATGGTTTCCTATAAATACATTACAAATGACTTCCAAAGATTATGATGGTTTGAACTAGCTGCATTAAAAATCAGAAGGCCATAGACACTCAGTTGCTAAAAGCTTAGTGGGCAGAGAAAAGTAATTTGGTGTGAACTCACTGGGAGACAGCACAGATACTCGTGGCATGACCTGGACAGGCAGCCGGCGTGGTCTCGGCCACGGCCTCTGGTAATAAAACAGGGTCCCTCTGCTATGCTAATGGGTGTTTTTAAATGAAAAGTCAAACACCTGGAAGTTCAAGGCACTGGGAAAAAATTAAAATTAAGTTTCTATAGTGGGCCCACTCAGCATGATAGAAGAATTTACTACTTTTATAACCAGAAGGTGTTAGGAGTGTTTGGAGTGGGGGAGAAACCAGGGTATCTCTTGCACAGATATCTGCAGACCCTAGCTGCCTATTTGAGATGAGTCGTGGCAGGAACAGTTTGTGTGCAACCTTTATAAGGAGCTGAAATGGGAGAACATCAGGTGTGGGCTTGGGCCATGGATCCCTACCCATAGGGAACTAAAGAAAAAGAGAGTTTCCTTGGTTGGGGTGACTTCAAAACTGTGATGAGGGGTACCCCGTGAGTAAACCACAGTTCACCATTGTGTTCGACCAGGAACATGGAAATGTCAGCTTCTTTTCTTATTTTATTTTTTAAATTTACTTTTATGTATTTGTTTTTTGCAAAACTGTACAGAAGCTTCTCGGCATGATGGGTTGCAGAGCAGGGTAGTAAAAAGCAGTGCAGATAAATAGGAGACGCTCGCAGGGCAAGAAAGCGTGAGTGACCTCGCTAGGTTTCTCGAGATGTCCTGCGCATCAACGGCCAGGTTCAGCATGAACGGGGCCCACAGGCAGTAATTATGAGGCACTGAAATGCCTGCCTCTCTAAAATTTCAGTTTTATCTTTGTGCAGAGATGACAACCTTTTAGCCGCTTTTTCTCTTTGTGTCTGTGTTTGTGTGTGCATGTGTGTCTCTTTTATTCTTTTGTTTCCATTGGTTCCTGCTGTGCTATTTGGCTCCCTTGGAGGAAAAATGCTCTGGAAACAGGTCTCAGGGCAGAGGAGGGGACACCACCTATATCTCTACCCTGAGGTGGAAAGAAGAGCCACTTACATGGGTCAGAAAACCTCCAAGGGACTTCAAGCCTGTGCATTCACTGGGAACCCTAAAAGGAGCTGGACCCCTAAGACAGACTTGAGGAGTCAAAGGAAATAGATGTCCCATCAACAGAGTCCAACACCACCACCAGGACAGGGACACTGTGGAGCTGAGGGGCTCTTCCTCCATGCGATCCATGCAGGGCTGGAGGAGTTGGGGCTCACCTGCCCAGACCCCTGCATTCCTTCTACAAAGCCAGGGGGCCAAGCCGCCAGCCCAGGAGGGGACAATCACCCCCCTGTGCGAGCAAGTTCTGTGTCCCATGGGCCTCCTTTACTACTGGAAGCTGGGTGTCCTGTTGCCAGCTAAGACTTCAGATGAGAGATAAGTGTCTTGAAGACACTATTTCAGACCGGTTTGCAGCTCAGCGGCCCCAGGACGGCTCACAAGCACGCGTGGTCGGGGAGTGACACACAGAAGGTGATCTTGGGGCCACAGCAGGGGCGTGGATCGTGAGTCAGGACCCAGTGAGTCCTGGTGCCTCCCTTCACATGATGTGTGGCCTTGGACATTTTACTGGCTCTCACACTCCACTTCCTTTGGAAAAAAGAGAAATACTGATAGTCCTTGCCTCACAACACTGTTGCGAGATTAAAGGATTCACATGTTAAAAGCATATAGAACATGAATAGCCTGTAATAAGGCCTACGTCCAAGTTTGCTGCTACTGATGAGGATGATGATGATATCCATGTCTTCAGTGACACTGGTAGTTCTCGACGCCGTACGAGAAAGTTGGTTCAGCAACTGTGACCATCAGAATTCTCCCAGGATGCTCCACTGCACGTCCAGGATTACCCATCCACGCTGTCTGTCCACTCAGCTCATTCTCCAGCGAATTTCTTACCTTGAAAGTATTGCTAGTGGACACAGTGCAGAAGGCATGGGCTACGGTGCCCACTGTGCCCGCTGGAGTCTGTGGACAGCTAGGGCAAACCTGTTACAGCACACAGAAGCGTGGCTGTCTGTCGTGTTTGGAGCCAAGTGCTGGTTCCCCAGCACAAATGTCACACCACTCTCGTCCCAGCCTGAGAAGGTCAAAACCTTGCCCAAATACCCCCAAGGAGGGGAGACTGAGGCCTGGTCACTAGGACATCTGGTAAGCATAAGCCCAAAGGCAGGGAAAAGACAAGCATGTGGGTGGGAAGGAAACAGAGCAGTCACACTCCTGTCTGTGGCCAAGAGAAACTCAGGCGTGTGCCCCGTGAGACTCGTGAACCACACCCCCGTTCCAGATTGGAACCCTGGAAATGACCTCCAGAGCACCCATGGCCTTGAAAAAGGCTACATAAATGGATGCATATTCGCACGGTCCTGCTGGACCGCAGCCACTTACAGGCATGCTGGATGGCCCTTGAAGGAGAGCGGGAGTCGTAAGCGCTACCCCAGAAGGCCACTGGAGAGACACCATTTTCACGGACCCAAGAACCAACAAAACCAAAGAGCTTACTGCTAAACGTCGATCCGTTTCTAGCGAAGCCGCACCTTAAAATTCAATTTCCTTCTCATTTCAGAGAAAGGACCTTCTGCAGAAAGAGGTGGGGGCAGGGCTGAGGACGAACAGAGCAGGAAGGCGGTTCGGGGCCATGCTGTGCTGCTCATGTGAGGCCTTGGCTTTATGGCATGATGAGGCTCTGTAGGCGTCGTACACACGCTTCACACAGTCTTCTGCATCTGTTAAACAACTACTTTTTAAAAGACAATTGAAGAAGAAAAGAGTGTCCCAAAATAACTTCAGATTATTCACTGGCACCTGAATGATAGGTACGATTGTGTAGGCTCTGAGTATTAAATAGACAAATCATTTATTCCTCTACTACAAGTCTTTTTAAATGGCCCAGAATCACAAAACTTACAAGATAAACGGGATTTTTCAACTAGCTCCTGTTGGACTCGTTAAAACACGGCTGGTTTTCATAACTCGTATCCCTCAGGACGGGTTGCTCTTTGAGCCTGATCCTACCCCGCTTGGGGATGGGGGCAGGACTCTAATTTCAAATCCATTTAACAGATGCTCCAATGAAGGCTGCTGCTCAGCTGATTTGCATGTACTAAAAGCAGTCCTGCAAGGTACCGGGCAGTGATAGTGTCCTTCAAGGCCCACAAGGACAGAATGAGTCATGCTCATTTCACCCATCAACTAAATCAGTCCTTCTGTCAATTCGGAACCTGGACCAGGCCTGCAGAATATATGAAACCAAGTTAATAAACAAATTGTATTGCTAAATACCACTGAATAATAAAACACGAAATTACGAAAATACCTTCATTTACCATGGTACCTAAAAGAATGAAGCACTTAGAGATAAGTTTAGAGATAAGAAATATAAGACTTATACAATGAAACCTACAAAACAATGTTGAAAGAAATTTTCGAAAGTTCTAAAAATGTGGAAAGACGCACCACATCCATAGGCTGGAAGTCTCAGTGCCATGAAGCTGACAGGACTACCTAAACTGACCTACAGATTCCATGCAATCCGCCAAAATTCTAGAAGACAACCAGCTGATCCTAAAACTCATATGGAAGGGCAAGGGACCCAGAAGAGTCAAGACAATCTTCAAAAGGAGAAACAGAGTTGGAGGATTCACTTCCTATTTCAAAACTGATTACAAAATCAGGACAGTAATCAGGACACTGTGGCATGGCATAAGGAGAGCCATAGATCAAGAGAACAGAAAAACAATCCAAATGTAAACCCTTCCACTTATGGTCAATTGATTCTCAACAAGAGTGCAAAGATCATTCAATGGAGAGAGAAAAACCTTTTCCACAAATGATGTTGGGAAAGTAGATGGTGACACACACAAGAATGAGCACAGACACCCCCCACACACACTACCATACACGGAAAGTCACCCAAAAGAGACCACAGACATAAATGTAAGAACTTAAGTGATCAAACTCTTAAAAGAAAACAAGTCAGAGTGCTTGGGTGCCACATTCGGTTACACATTTGACTCTTGATTTCAGCTCAGGTCATGATCTTAGGATTGTGATATCAAGCCCTGTGTCAGGCTCTGCACTCAGCAGGGAGAGTGCTTGAAGGTTCTTGCCCTCCCCCCACTCAGTCTCTCTCTCTCTCTCTCAAATAAATAAATCTTAAAAAAAAAAAAAAGAAAGAAAACAAGTCTCTGTGAGCATGGATTAGGCTATGTGTTTTTATATAGAACACTAAAATTACAGAAGACAAAAAGAATAGCTAAATTAGACTTCATAAAAATTAAAAATTTTCATGCTTCCATGGATATCATCAAGCACGTAGAAAGACAATCCATGAATGGGAGAAAATATTTGCAAACTGTGTATCTTATAAGGGATTTGTTTTCAGAATATATAAAAAAAAACTCTTACAATGCAACAATAAAAAACCCAATTTCAGAATGGGCAAAAGCCTGGAATAGACATTTCTGCAAAGAAGATATATACAAATGTTGAATAAGCACATTAACATATTCTTAACATTATTAGCTTTCAAGGAAATGCAAATAAAACCCCCCAGTGGGATATCACTTCACATTGACCAGAATGACTAATAGAGAGAAAGAGAGAGAGACTAACAAGTTGGATATGAGGATCCATTTGATATGGAGACAAAGGATATGGGGAAACTGTAACCCTCAGAATTTGCTGGCTAGATTATAAAATGATGCAGCTGGTTTAGAAAACAGTTTGGTAGTTCCTCAAAATATAAAACACAGAGTACCTAATGACCCAGCAATTCTACTGTTAGGCACAGACCCAAAAAATTGAAAACACATGTCCACACAAAAGCCTATACATGAATACTAGAACTACATTATTCACAGTCTCCAAAAAATGGAAACCCAGTGTCCACCAACTGAAAAGTGGATAAGAAAATATGGCATAGCTATCTAATGAAATATTATTAAGTCATAAAAAAGAATGGCATACTGATACACACTACAACGTGGATGAACCTTGAAAACGTGATACTAAATGAAAGAAGCCAGTGGCAAAGACCGCATGTTGTATGATTCCATCTACATGAAATGTCTGGAACAGACAAATGCATAGGGACAGAGAGAGGTTATTGGTTCCCAGAGGCTAGACAGAGGAGGGAAGGGGAGTGACTACTAATGGATTTCTTTTGGGGGCAATGAAAATGTTCTAATAGAAGTTAGCTGTAACGGTTGCACAACTCTGTAAATATACAAAACCCAATACACTGGAAATTTTAAAAGGTTGAATTTTATGGTATGTGAATTTTATCTCAGCATAAGCTGTCAGTAAAGGAGGGGTGCTTAGGGTTTCCAGTGAAGGTATACATGCAATGACCTGGTAACCAAGCCACCCCTCCTCCGTGGACTTGGAGACTAGAGGCTACAGGCCGCCTACATTGGAGCTAGCCAATTTGTGCATTAATGTGTGCATTAAATGGACACAGGATTGACACCCTCTTATGAAAGGACAGAAAATGCATAGTCTCCAATGAAACATGAAATTCATCAGTGCTGAGATTTTTTTAAAGCAGAGGAGGATAACAGTAACAGACTCATATGAAGAGTTTTTTTGGTTTACAAAACTCTTATATGCCTGACCACTTATTTCTAGAAATTGCATTATACCCAAATCAAAGGACACAGCTCAAGGAATTTCACACAGTGAATCTGCCCAGGCAGCCAGCATCCAGATTACAGAACCCTTATTACCAGAGGAGGTCAATTCAGACCTTCCAGACACAAACCTCCCTCCCTCAATGAAGGGTAAATAGTATAGAAATTATGTATTTGTTGAATGACGGGAATGATTTGGTGAGTTCTCTTTTGTGGGGGGCGACTTCATTCCTTGAGATGTCTGTGTCACCCATGTTATTTGTGTATATTCCTAGTTCATACATTTTTCCTGATGGGCATATTTGTTGTTTCTGGTTTGAGGCTATTATACAAATGCTGTGAGAACCCCTTGTAGGCATCTTTTATTGTAGACATTCTGTTGGATATATGCCTAGAAGTCCCACTGCCGGGTTATAGGGTTTGTATGTTTGCCATTGTTATAGATGCTGCCAATCAGCTTCCCGAGGAGGCTATATAAACGTACCCGCCCTCCTGTTGCTGCACATCTTCAACACTTGACTTATCTTTCACTTTAGCCATTTTGATGGATGTGTCATGGTTTTACTCTTTATTTCCCAGATGGCTGCCTTATCATAACATGATAAACACCTTATAGTTTTACTCTTCATTTCCCTGTTGACCAGTGCAGAGGAGCCCCCTTTCATATTAGCCATTTGGATATTCTGTCAAGCAAGATACCTCGTCAGGCCCGTTGCTCAACTATTGAATGGATTGATAATCTCTTCTTATTGATTTGTGAGAATTCTTTACATATTTTGGATATGAGGCCTTTGTCATCTATACAAACAAAAGTCTTATTTTAATGTAGTCCAAATTATCAGTTGTTTTCTTTTACAATTAACAGCTTTGTGTCTTATTTAAGTAATATTTATCTACCCCAAAGTCATGAAAATGTTCTTTCCATTTTCTTCTGAAAATTCTGTTTTACCTTTAACATTTCTTTCTGAAATTCATGTAGAATTGATGGTGCATATGGTATAAGGTAAGGGGTCAAGAATTTTCCTCTTCATCCTAGGTAATTGATGTTTTCTGATGCTATCAAGTCACATATTCTTTTAAAATGTTATTTTCTGGTTTTTGTTGCTGAAGTATAAAAATATATTTTTTCTGGCATATAAAAAGAAAACTTCTCTTATTCTTAATCTTTTGCATTTAATATCAAATTTTAGATTCGATTTGTTGATTTAAAAAAATAAGTTAAACACTCCTGAAACTGTGAATTCTTTGGATCTTTAGGTCAATGTAGGGAAAATGGGCATCTTTAAGACATTGAGTCTTTTAATCCATAAACATGATATATTTCTTTAATTAGTTAAGTCTTCTTTGCATTTTCAAAGGTACTTTTAAATTTCAGTGTAGAGGTCTTGCACATCTTTTGCTATGCTTATTTCTAAGCAATTGGTGCTTTTAATGCAGTTTAAGGAGCTAGCAGATAAACAGTATGGCAAGTGTCATGATACCCACCTCCGGGTGTCAGCTCAGGGATAATCTCCTCCCCTTGAGTGTGGGTGTGATCCATGACTTGCTTCTAACCAGTAGGTCATGGCAAAAGTGTCTGAATGTCATTCTCATGGATGTACTACTTCTCAGATGTCTCCATGGTGGAAATCCCCACCTTTCTGGTACACTAACACCAGAGTTTCTCACTCCATCGCTGGCTTTGAAGAAGCAAGCATCCATGAGATCAACAGACCTCCAAGAAATTAATTGTGTCGATAAGTTGAGTGGGCTTGAAAGTGGACCCTGGTCCAGATGGGCCTCAAGCCGAGACCCCAGTCCAGGCTGACATCTTGATTGCAGCTGGTGGTCCAGCTAAGTCGGACCCAAACTCTGACTCACAGAAAGTGTGAGATAATAAACATATGTCACCTTCAACTACTGTATTTGTGATCATTTGTGGCCCAGCACAGAAAACCTTTACAGAGTGTTGGCATGTCAAATTTCATATTCTATTGTAGGCTGCTCCTGTTTGAAAATAAAATCGATTTGTGTGTATTGACAGAACCCTGATAGAATCTTTCTAAATTCACATATGAATTCTAAATTAGTAGTAAATTCTTTGGGATTCTATCCACACAATTTTTTTTGCATTCTCCACACACACATCATCTTCACATAATTTCTGTTTTAGTTCTTCCTTTCCAGTTCTTGAGCCTTTTTAAATGTTCCTTCTCGGGGCGCCTGGGTGGCTCAGTGGGTTAAAGCCTCTGCCTTCGGTTCAGGTCATGATCTCAGGGTCCTGGGATCAAGCCCCACATTGGGCTCTCTGCTCAGCGGGGAGCCTGCTTCCCCGTCTCTTTCCCTCTGCCTGTCTCTCTGCTTACTTGTGATCTCCGCCTGTCAAATAAATAAACAAAATCTTTTAAAAAAATAAAAAATCAATAAATGTTCCTCCTTTATCGCACCGATTAGGGCTTCTGATAAAGTGTTAAATACAATTGGCGATGGCAGACATCCTGGTCTTGCTCCCAATCTCAGGAGAATGGCTTTGAACATCACCATTAAGTAATTTCATGCAGATACTCTAACAGATTAAGGAAGATTCATGATCCCATTTTGATCACTTTTCGTGGCTTATTTACATCTCATATATTACTAGAGAAGTCTAAGTAATAGCGAAGTGGTCAGTCCACAACATATAATTAAATAAAGTCCTGAATAATTAATTTTGGCTGGCTATAATGTCAGAGACTGTGAATAATCCCCACTAGGCATGTGTTCCTCTAAAACTCCGAGCTTCCTTTGCAACTGGAATAATCAGTTAGTTAGTTCAGGTCGAAGAAGACTGAGCATCAGTGACCAGAGCAGTTACAAGGCCATTTGCCTTCCCACTCACTGTTCTCCCCGTCTTCTCCACCCAGCTTCTTCCCTAGCTCCTTCCCCACCAGTCCATCACTGATGCCAAGGCAGCTGTGGTCTGAAGGACCTACAGGATTCAAGCCTCCTGAGTCCCTGAGTCACCCTTTGGTGGACAGCTGTTTGGAACTCCAACCAGCCACATCAGAAAGTGACTTGAGAAAGAAAGAATCTTACCACATGAAACCACTGGCAGGTTAGGAGTATTGGTTACAACAGATTGCATTATTCATCCTGACACGAAATTGTCCCTCTTATGTAAGAGTGTTACATGAAGAAAAAGAACAAAAGCCAGTAACAATGACAGAAAGTCTTCGGTACTTCAAGCATGGATCCCTTTTAATAAATAAGGAAAATGTTCGGTATTTCGCCCTGGTAAAAATTATCCCAATGCCCTTGGTCATCTTTTCTGTGCTCAGTAGAGGTGACTAAGAAGGTTTCATCTCTTTTTCTCTCTCTAGTTTCCAACTGCCTCATTTGCCTCCTAGAAATGCCAGCACACTAACATGGCTCTGCCACTTGGCATCAACCTGAGAATGCTCTGCAGAGCCTACCTATGACAACTGGCCATATAAGAACTTGACCCCAACTCTACTCATAGGACCATGTTAATGAATCAAGCTGGTCTTTGCTCTATGAACTTGTTTCCCCAAAGAAATAACAACAGGGACATTGTTGGTAATAATTTGCTTGTAAAATACATTCTAGATTATTTCAAAAGGCCAACTATATACCCAGCAACAAAAACTCTTAAGGCAATTTCAAAATTGTAGAGCTAAGGGAATTTTTATAACTCAGTCAACTTGTTTTAACTCCTTTTAATTAAATACAAATTAAATAATTGACATAAAGCGCCATTAGGCAATTATTTTGCTAACATTTTGTCTCTTTTGAGACATAACCACTTACTGCATTGATCTTTAGAAAATTCATTAATTTAGTTGAAGCTGTTTGTAACATAGCTAAAGAGTTAACATCAACTTAGAGTAAACAAAAACTTTTATGTGAATATAATATTTGTATTAACAGTATACATTTTAGATCCCAGAGTATTGCTATTTTTATCTGTCTTTCCCCAGGCCATCACTCTAGATATGTGAGTTGTTAACTTTTTTCCCTGATTAAATATTTTTAAATAAGTGAATAAATTAACAACGAAAATGATGTTTATCTGAGAGTTTACCAACTTAATGGCTGTTTCTCATTTTCAAAATAATCAGAATTTTTATTCTCTTTCCCAAAATGTACATAAATCCAACAAGAGTACATCTGGTTCATTGGCAAGACCTTAAGATGCTTTTCCATCTATACAATAATTTGAGAATGTTATGGACCTACACAACTTTCTTCATTTTTTCACAGGACAGAGTCAATGTTTGGCTTTTTTTGTCTTAGAATAAACATTTAAAACATTAGGCCAACTTAGATCCATTATTAAATTTACTACAGTCACTGTGCAAATTTGTTGGCACTGAAATAATTTCTCAAGGTATGAGGTAAATAAATGTTCAAGTGAAATGAGAAGTTCATTTGGGTCTAAAAAGAGCAGCCATTCTGGATTTTCCTCAGCATGTGGCCAAAGGTCATGCAAGTGTTCCACTGGCTGGTAGGAAGAGTTGACACGTGGCCGTGTGCATATGACATGGAGCCTTTTCTTCCAGGGTGGCCAAGAGGCTCTGTTTGTATGCATTTATACAGAGATGTAACAGGAAAAGTTCTCCAGCTTAGACTGAGTTTTTTGGTCATTAGTCAAAGTGAATTAAACTCTTTTGTAAGCTTCCAAGGCCGCCCGTTAGATGGGCCAACATGAGTGTAGCCCAAAATAATTAATATGCCATCATGAGGGGATTCCAAGGGGCCATCTACCTACTACTTTCGCCATTTGAAGTAGTTGGTCTAACAATCTGATCAAAAGCCAGCTTTGAAAACTTAATATTTTTTATTGTAGTTCTGTGTGGATAAATTATCTTGATCCACTAGGTGATTGGTCCAAGTTCAAAACACTTAGAAAGAAAGAAATGGCGTAGGCTCCTGGCCAATGCATTCAGAACAAAACCAAACTGTTTGCCAATTTTCCAAACTATTGCAATCAAACCCAGACAAAAGAAGGAGAAGATACCTCCTAGAACCTGCCAGCATTTTCACCAGTGCAATTCTTTCGCTGAGCGCGCCCCTCAGCCAGAAGTCAGAGTGCTGGGCCAAGTGCACACACTCTGGCTTTGCCACCGTGCTGACTCTTCAAATGATTGTCGTTTTTCCTCCCCTGCTGCCAGCTGCTCCCGGAGCTCACCAGCCTGTGTTCTGAAGCCAAGAGTTCATAGTAAACCCTGCAATATCTCATGCAATCGTAATGCAATTAGTGAGGCACGCACTCCTGCTGGGCCTCTCCCCTCCATGCACTGAGCCCCCAAAGAAGTCAATCACCGCGCCAAGTTCAAGGAGCTCCAAGCCAGGCAGTGGAGGCCAGGCTGCCCCCATACTTTGTCATTTCTGCTGCCTCTACTGGGCTCCTCTGTTCAGCAGCACAGAATGTGGGTCCAGTGTGATGCCTTTCCAAACACCACAGGGGTGAAGCTCCCTGGTCTAACTATTTCCAAGTCAACTCTTAAGAGAAACAGGCACAACCAGCTTCTCCAGATTGTATGCACTCGCAAAGGAAGCTCTGAAGGTGAATGAATTTGCATTAGGCAATTCATCAAGCAAATTTGAGAGATAGCCAATTTCCAAAATACCTCCATGCCCTCCTTTGCTGAATCCTATATTTCTGTCTGATGATTTATATTACAGTCATCCCCAAGCGTTTGCCTGAGTACATTTTAAATTAACAATCAGCACACCAAGCACGTAAATGGGGATTTTCAAATATTTTGTCCACTGAAAGGAACCATTTCTCTTTGAAGGAATGACTAAATCTAGGGCTGGAGTAAGGGAAGATAAGCCTAGAAAAAAAATTGTACCAGAAAGTCAAGAAGTGTTTAGAAAACAATGGAGATTGTGTCCATGTAACCCAGAGTCAGCTGGGAAGGGCTTCCATTGGCTAAATCCAGGACAGTTTGAGACAGGATAATAGTGATGAGAACAGATTAAACCCATTGCTTAAAATAAGAATCCTTAAGTCTGTGCTGATGTAAATGGATGAAACAATAATGGAGGTAAAGGACAGCTCTTCCTCAAAGTCAAATGTCCAGTAGAAGCGCTGGAGGTAGGAAATCTGCATTTTCCAGGTGCCATTCTAATTATTGGTGAAGGTACTAATCCTCAGTCAATGCAAAAACCAGTGGATGAAATTTTAACAAGGAACCTAAGAGTGACAGTCGTGTCAAAGTATCTTCCCCCAAGTTATCTGTGTCCAAGAGAAAAACAGTACATTTACAATGGAGAAATCTGGCAGACACCACTCTAATCAAGTGATCGAATCTAACCTCCATATTGACACAGAGACCTGTTGCACCAGTGACATCACGTCACTTCTGCAGTGTCCCTGCCAAAAATGCGAACGGTGCAGCCAAGCATAAGAAAATGTCAGACAAACACAAATCAAGAGACATTCTACAAAATAATTGGTCTATACTCTTTAAAATGTCAAGGTCAAAAAGACAGAGAGTCTGAGAAACCAGCCAGGCTCAAGTCAAGCTATTGGACCAGCTTCTGAGAAATGAGGTGTCAAAGGACAGCAGGACAGTGGACGGAGTTTGAGAATGGATTATGTACCAATTTAAAGTGACTCATTTTAATAATTATATTATGATTATGTAACGGAATCTTTTTGTTCTTAGGAAATGTGCTTTAAAATATTTAGGAGTAAAAAAAACTACTACCTGCCATGTACCCTCGATTCTTTCAGGAAAAATAACTGTGTGTGTGTGTGTATATGCAGGTACGGGCCTACACCTGTGTGTGTGAATATACATACATAAACATGGGAGATAAAAACATTCAAAGAGGGAAAAACCTCAGCATTCAATTACTGGGTGAAGGGTATATGGGCGTTCCTCGTACTCTTTTTGCACCTTCTTTCTAGGTTGGAAATCATGCCATGTGAAAGTTACAAAAATGTTCACAATTGAAGAAACATTAGCGGAGTAGGTAAACATTTTGGCAAGCCCAGAGTGTCAGGAAATCCTCTCCCCGTAGTAAGACCATGACTGTCCAGCACTGTCTAGGCTGATGCAAGGAGAAAAGGAAGCTTGTGTATTTATTCCATGAATAGCAAATTCACCCGGCGATGTCCTGCTGGGGATATCTGGCAATATCTGGTGACATTTTCTGTTGTCACACTTGGGTGAAAGGGTGGGGAACAGAATATTGGTGCTGGCATCTGGTGGATGGAGGCCAGGGATGCTGTACAGCTTCCCACAATGCACGGGATGGCTCCACCACACAGAATTTTCTGGTCCAAAATGTCAGTAGTGCTGAAGGTAAGAAACCCTGAGCCAAACAATTGATTTGCAAAAACCACAAATTTAAGATAAATCTAACTTCATAAATTAAAGCAGCTTAATGTTTAATAAGGCCTCAGAATATATTCCAAAATCACAATTCCTATCATTTACAAGGCTGATGACAACAAAGATTAATTGAAAAACACAGCAATACTTCTAATTTAAGAACAAAAGAATTTTCCCAGTGATCCTTGAAGTGTGCACAGAGAACATAAGAGACATATGCCTATCCTACATTTATGGGTTTAATCTATATCCATAGCTAATAAGGAAATAATAGGGAATAATAATAAGGAAATGGCCTTAATAAGGAAAAGCAATGACCAGAAAGTATGATTCAACACTTTTGTCTTTGAATCTTACTACCTAAAATTAAAATATTTTAAGGTTTCTAAATATTCTTTTTTACTTTGTGTTATTTAAAGGGATGTAAACACATCTATACTATAGAAAATCTGAAGCTTTCTAAAAGTAGTTTCTTTTAAGTATATTGGATTTTTTAAAACTGCTAATCTCTGTTATAAAAAAAATGGCGAATCTAATTCAAATTGGTAATAGTGATATGGAGGAAATACATCTGAATGTCAATGATGTGTTTTAGGAGTTTAGTCCAATTTTGGTCGTGTATTAGACGTGGTAACACACTGGGTGCATGGATGCCAGGAATCCATTCCCGAAATGAGTTCAGACATAATTGCGGCTTTTGACATCCTCCACGTTAGCGTCCTTCTAAATCATCTTGAAAAATATGTCGGTCTTTCAGGTTCGGTTATTTGGTTGCTTAAATCATATTATAACCATCAACAACAGTTTGTTAATATAATTTCTTTCCATTCCTCCTCAACACTGTCATCTGGAGTCATCTGTTACGTTGTCATCGGGACTCCCAGAGGGAACTGGACTTGCTCCCATCCCTTCCTTTATCTAACCGCTACCTTTAAGAACTACAACGCCGTATCTTTAGAAACATGGATTCTCTTATCGTATTTCAGCTGACAGTCGGTCCGCTTACTTTTCTATTCCCAAGACTTACACCCTCAACCGTTACACTCTTCCTTTAATTAGACAAATCTAACTCTGGGTTTTGTTGTCTTAAAACATTTTGATGTTAAAGTTGAGAATCATTTGTTTTATTTTCTCCCTTTTGTCTAAAAAAATTACGAGGTTATTGTTATTGTTCATGAAGGTTTCAGATTTATTGATCGACTTAGTGTGGTTACACCAAGGGTTTTCCATTGATGGAATCACCCATCGTTGGCATCAGAATATTGCCCTGCATTCACCTCCCACATTGACCAGTGATGTCTGCTCATGAGGGACTGCATTTCCTTCTACCTCTCCAGTTATGAGCAAGCAAACAGAATGCAAAGTCGGGCTTCCTCACATCAAGACAGAAGGAGTGGGGTGGGAGAGAGGAGGAAAGAATATGTTGCACATACTATATTGTAGGGAGCATTCTAGGTGTTTTAAATATACCACTGTTTTATTTTTTAGATTGAAAATGACTCCTAGCTAACAACTGTGACATAGCCTACATCTACCTTTAACCTTGTCTTGAAAAGAATATATTCCCATAAACTAGTACATGATGAGTTCTCAAAAAATGTTCGTTAAATAAATGATTTGTATCTGTGAAGATACTTATAGGATGATATTAAAAATATACAGACATAACTTGGATATCAAAGGTTTGGTTCCAGACCACTGCAATAAAGCAGATCAAATAATTTTTTTGGTTTCCCTGTACATAAAAAGTTGTGTTTACACTATACCATAGTCTGTTAATTGTGCAATAGCATTGGGTCTAAAAAATGTACAAATCTTATTTTAAAAATACTTTTTTGCTAAAAATAAATGCAGACCTTTATCCAAGCTTTCAGCAAGTCATAATCACGGACCACAGATCACCTCAGCAAATGTAATAATAATGAAAAAGTTGAAATACTGTCAGAACTACCAAAATGTGACACAGAGAGATGAAGGGGTGAACCCTGTTGGGACAATGGTGCTGAGGACTTGCTCGGTGCAGCGTTACTGCAGACCATCCATTTGTAAAACACACAATATCTGGGAGGTGCCGTAAAGCAGAGCACAATGAAACGAGGCAGCCTTCTACTAAAGCCACAGAACTCCACTGAAAATTAAGATTGATTAAGAGCCTAATGGAAGAATCAAGGCAAAGCCTCCACAAAATGTGAGGCAAAGGGAGCACTAGTTAGAAAATAAACAATCAAAACCCCCTTTTCCAGGCTGGCCCTCCTGACCAACTCAGACTAATTCATGAGACCAGCTGCACCGGCGGGAGGAGGGTCCACACACCACCCTCACCGGAATTCATGAAGGGAAGCCAGACTGCTCTCTTACATGAATTAAAAGTCAGGGATTCCCAGAAAATGAGAGGAGAGGCTGGGGAACCCACAGTTGTGCCTTGTATCCTGGTCTAGGAAGCCCAGGGCGGGAGGGCAGGAAGAACGCAAGCTCGGGTCAGGTTTTCCGGGCCATGTTCATTTGGCACACCAGGTTAGGAAGAGGGGACATGAAGTAGGTCAGAAGTCTGTTGGATGACGGCACCTGTCCTAGCTAAATGCCCAGCCCTCGACACCACCTCCTCCAGCCACCAGTGCAGCAGTGACCAGGCTCAGCCCCCTTTCAGGGCAGCTCAAACACCAGCACTGGGAGTTCTTTCTTTCCTGGGTTTCATCTTTTTTTCAAGAATGAATAAAAAGGAAAACTACAACAAGAAGCCACTTCAAAAGGACGGCACGATACGACGACGTGAATGTTGTCCTCAACTCGGAGAAAGAACGTCCTGTGCGTGAACTTCAACAAACATCAGAAGCAAACCCCAGGAACTATTTAGCATACTCAGACAGTTAAATAGCATCGTCAGTGAGAAAGGACAGAGATCAAAACAAGAGAGACTAGAAAACAAGATGAAAGGAAGCGATGAACAGGGAGAGAAATGAGTACAGAGAGAGAAACAACAAAGATTTAAACTACAACGGGATTCAAATCCTTGTTGTAGACTGAGCAACAGACATGTAACCATTAATCAGGCATACAGACCCGAGATTCTTCTCAACAGAGGTAAAGGACAAAGAAATGAAATGATGGTTTAAAAACAAGTAAACGAAAAGAACTTAAGAAGTGAGAACAGAAAACAGAGTCTGAGCACACAGAAATAAACCGGTAGTCTAGTGTGTGTATGTGGTAGCCGTGTGCCCCCCATTCCACCAAAGAACAAAAGCAATTATCAAACAGGTTACTTTCCAGAAGTAAAAGAACACCCCAGTAGCAATCCGGATTTGTGGATTACACCAAGCCCACAGTTTTCATATAAAAACCACAGACGAAAGGTGTATTTCCATAGTCCCTAGCAAGTGATGGAAATGTGAAGAAGAAGAAGAGAGCACCCTGTTGTCAATAAGAGTTCACCCGCATGGGAAGAGCACAAGATGGCCCCAGATCCATCCACTGGGACACGAAATGACAGACAGGGAACAGCATCTACAGATGTCAGCGGGGAAAAAATGTCATGATCTAAAAATAGGTCAAGTTATTTTTCATCTGTAAAACAATTCCAGCATCAATTCATCCTAATAATTATTTAAAAATTAGTAAAATCTGATGAATTATGCTTTTAACTTCGAAACCAGAATAGCAGCAAGTACTTACTACACTAAATTAATCAGGTATCAATGAATTAAAACACATAAAAATTGATGCGATGCATCCAAAATTGAATTCTTTGTGAAGACTATTTTTTTAAATTGTAATCCATCTGAAATTTAATTTAAAATGACATGAAGGGGTGCCTGGGTGGCTCAGTGGGTTAAAGTCTCTGCCTTCGGCTCAGGTCATGATCCCAGGGTCCTGGGATCGAGCCCCACATCGGGCTCTCTGCTCAGTGGGGAGCCTGCTTCCCCTTCTCTCTCTGCCTGCCTCTCTGCCTACTTGTGATCTCTCTGTCAAATAAATAAATAAAATCTTAAAAAAATAAATAAAATGACATGAAGTAGATAGGTCATTTAAGCCAGCTTCATTTGAGAATAAACAACTAAATCAGTGTATCAAATGTTACACTAAATTTTAAGATAATATTTACACAATCATGAGATTGGCAAAACTTTTCCAAGAATGCACACTCAGAAGCAATAAAGGATAGAGGGGACTAATTTCACCTTGTAAATACATATTTTTTAAAACAGTATGCCCTAAGATACAACAAACAAAATAGAAATACAGGCGATGGACATCTAATAAGCATCAATATCTCCAGATTACTAAAATCTACAAATTTATAAGTAGAAAAGTAAAGAACAAGTGGAGAAATGGACAAACATTTGGATCAACAATTAACAGAAGAGAAAATCCACACACCTTGTCAATATGTGGTCAAGGTCATACAAAATGAAGCAAAGAAGTGATCTCATTCCCTCTTCTACCCTCCTCATGGGCACAAATCATGAATATTGGGAATATTTTGCTATTTGGGAATAGCAAAAATGTTGGGGAAAGGACAGTCTCCTACAGTGCTGATGGGGGAATGAATCATTACAAAATTTCTTAAACCAGACTAGCTTTATCTATAAAGTATCAAATTTGCATTTTCCTTTTAACCAGACATTTTTACTTCTGGAAATTTACCCTATAAAATAAACATCCCAGCATGCATATTTATCTGTATAACTGCAGTTTGTTTTAAAAAAGAAAAGAAAACTGAAAACAACCTAATGCCCATCAGTAGAGGCAGGCTTAAGTAAACTACCCTATCACAAAACACTGTGGGATATTAAATGATTCTTTTAAGTAATGTGTTTTGCGTTGTTCATTAGCGCAGGGGATATTCGTGACACATCATTAGCTTACAAACATCACATTATAGCATGGTCCTATTTTTGTAAGACAAAACAAAGCAAAATCAAGCTATTTATAGACATGAATCATGGATGTGAAGAGACACATGCAAGAAGATAGACCACGTTACATGAGATAACACTGATGACCTGATTGGCTAAGAGGAGGAATGTGAGCATGGAGACAGGCCAAAAAAACTAGCTAACTCTTTCTCCCCATAATTTTAGGTTGTCTTACTTGTTCTGATTTAAAAGCAAGAATTAAAAATATAAAGCACTAATAAAGTAGAGAAAACACAAATACATACTTTTTGAAGGAGAAAGGAGATAACCACAAATAAGGCTATGTGAGAACAATAAGAGGACATTCTGTGTAGAAACCTATGATAATAGCTTTAAAAATCTAAATGAAATGAAAAAATAAGCACATTTTAGAAATGACCAAACTGTAGTTATTCCAGGAAGGCAAAGATGGTTTAATCCCAGAAAAACCTGGTAATATAATTAATTCTATCAATAGACCAAAATAATGTCTGTTTTTTTTTTCCAACAAATGGTTTTAAAATGCATGGATAAAACAAAAATAAAAAGTTATTTCCTTGACCTGATAGAAATGCACACTAACATCCTTCCTGATAAAATTGTAAAAAATATTTTTAAAAAATCTGAAATGAGATGTGTCTCTAACCAACTCAGAAGTGTAAGAAAAAAAATAGGGGTAAGTGTTAGAAAATATAAGACAAATATATCAGTATTCATGGATTGTCTGTATTAGGAGAAAAAGTAAAGAGCTGCACAACTGCTGTCACAAATAATTAGATATGCCAGAAATAGTAGGATAGAAGTAAGTACGGAATGTTTACATCTTTTCCTATATAAGAGCAACAAAAAATGTTAGAAGATATCATAACAAGGAGTGCATTCACAAGAGAAACAAAAGTCATAGAATACCAAGGAACACTTTTAACAGGAATGTTTAAAATTGATCACAAAATTGATGGAGGGTGAAGCAGGAAGACTTAATTCAAGAGTCCCATCATGTTCAGTAGAAGAAAAAGGAATAGTGTAAGTATGACAATATTCCCAATCTTCACAGACTAATTTGTACTCCAAATGGGATTATTTTTTCTCAAAAAATGGTTCTAAACTAACCTAGGAAATAAGTAAGCAAGAGCAATCAGAGAATGTTTGAGGCAGAAGGAGAGGAACTTGGGAAGATGGTCTGTAAACCTGCAAGAGTTGAAACAGGGCAGTGATGGCGGGAGAACAGACCCATGGGTGTGCAAAAGTCACAGCCTTAGCTCAGACCTGTACCTGGGACCTGTGCACTAGCAAAGTAGTATCTCAGAGCACAGGAGAATATGTCATCATGGCTTAAGTTCAAAGGACAATAATCAAATCCCTATTCTCAGAAAATACTAAATAAAATTAATTCCGGGTGGATTTGTTAAAGTAAAATATTAAAAAAAAAAAATCCACCACATAAGGAAAAAGCGGCTGCACTGGGACTGGTGGGGGGAGGGGTGAGTGAAGATGGGGTGCATGAACACATGAACACGAGAATTCGCTTACACCAGTGGTAGTTTTGGGGTGCTGGGGCAACTCAGTCAGTGAAGCATCGGACTCTTGGTTTCGGCTCAGGTCAAGATCCCAGAGTCGTGAGATCAAGCCCTGAATTGAGCTCCATGCTCAGCGAGGAGTCTGCTTGAGATCCCCTCTCTCCCTCTCCTTCTGCCCCTCCCCCAACCCCCCACCCAAACAAATTAATCTTTAAAAAAAATAAAGTAATAATTTTAAACACACGGGTTTTATATACAGGAGATAAAATGAACACTAGACAAAGGGAAAAGCACTTGCAAGATATATGGTAAGCATACCTCATTAATCTATAACAGGCTCTTACAAATCAATAACAAAAACATAAACACTCCATTAGATAAATAGGCCAGAATCAAGCAATGTACAAGAGAATAATGCCAGAGAGCCAGTAATATGTGGTAATAAAAAGTTCTACCTCTTGTAATCAAAGAAATGCAAATCAAAATAACAATAAAGCATCATTTCTATGACACTGAACCTACAAAAATTAAAGAACACGAAATGCCCAGTGCGAGTGAGAATCGGGGGAATGCAGTACTCACGGGGATCGTTTTATACGCGCTCTTTCTGAAATGCTATTTTACAAAATGTTTTAAATGGGGCACAACCTTTGACCAGGGAATTCCACTCCCAAGAAGACATCCTAGCGGAAATGCAAAGGCAGTTGCAACTCATTATGTTCCTTGTCGTTCACCACAATGATATTTATAGTGGCAAAAAGTGTCCAGTTGTGGCTGCTCACATCGATGTCACTTGTCCCTGATAGACTAGCATTTATTCTGTCTTTTAGATTTATGTTAAGACTATTTACCCCCGGGGCACCTGGGTGGCTCAGTTGGTTGAGCCACTGCCTTTGGCTCATCCATGAGTCCTGGGATCGGGTCCCACATCAGGCTCCTTGCTCAGTGGGGAGCCTGCTTCTCTCTCTGCCTCTGCCTGCTGCTCTGCCTGCTTGTGCCCTCTCTCTCTATCTCTGACAAATAAATAAATAAATAAAATCTTTAAAAAAAATAAGACTATTTACCCCCGTGGGACAATGGTCACAATCTATTGTCAAGTATACAGTGCACATCAGAAAATGAAACAGAAAATATGATTACACTTTGGAAACACTTTACCAAAACACTTTACTCAACCACACTCAGGCCTTGAAAAGAGACTGGGAGGGTATGCTGAGTCGTGCGAAGCACATCTCAGGCTAGGGTCCTGTCTTCTCTTTGACTTTCAAACGTTTTACAACGAACATGATTGTCTTTTATATATTGAAAAAATTTTTATTTTTGTTGATTTTTTTTTTGGTCTCAAGTTCCTCAAATTTTCTTAACTGAAACAGAATTTTGGGAAACATAGCAAGTTGGGAGCTTTTCAAACAAAGGTATTGTGTGTATGACCTGTGCTCCTGAGGTAAAATGGTCAGCATCCCCCATAGTTGGCAAAGCCAGGCCTTGTGTGAACTCATAATTGCCCTTGTGTGTCCTACACAGAGAAAACCCAGCAGCCACCTCAGGGGAAGTCCTCGCTCTGCTCTAGAGTCCGTGCTCAGCACGCTGCCTGCACTCACTCACGGAACCCTTGGGACAAACTGCGAGAGATATACTTTTATGATTCCCATTTTATTTATTTATTTTTAAAGACTTTATTTATTTTAGAGAGAGAGTGCACACGAATGGGGGAGGAGCAGAGGGAGAGGGAGATGAAGATACTCTCCAGCAGACTCAGTGTTGAATGCACAGCCTGACACATGCTCGATCCCACAATTCTGAGATCATGACCTGGGCAGAAAGCAAGAGCCAGAGGCTTAACCTACTGAGCCACCCAGAAACTCCTGATTCCCATTTTGAAAAGGAAGAAACAAAAGCACAGAGGGGTTGAGTAATTTGCTTACATCACACAGCTTGTAAGCAGAGGACCAAGTGTCCAGGCCACTAGAGGCCCCAGGACTGTTTCCCACTCCCATGCACAGCTATCTCCTTTGTGTGTACATCAGCCCAGTGGGGAGTAGTTACTGCTTTCTGCTGCGTAATGTTCTTTGTCTTCGGGAGTCTACACTGACTGTTTCTTCATCCTGAATTGTGCATCTCCCCACGGCAGGCCCTCCCTGCACCCCAAGTCCCGTGCACGGCTAACTTTATTCTCCTCCAGGTCTTCTCTAGTTACAGCCCCCTCTTTTCTGACCTGACATTTGGGCGGCCTGAGAACTGCCAGCTTTTCAGGTGTGTTAATTGATTATTAACTTGAGCCTCCCTCTACGATAAGCTCCCTGAGTATGCCAGCTCTCCCTGTCCGGTTCATTATTCTATCTGCATTGACATGTGGTGTGTGCACGTGTGCATGCACACACACATACACACTTGCAAGACGTTCTGTATCTTGCAAAAATTAAACTGATGTCCATAGTCCATCAACATTCATCTCTTTCTTTACTTCATTAATCTACCTGAAAAAAAAATGCACAATTTTCCTCAAACTGATTTTCACAAGATGCTACATCAAAGAAGAGGAGGAGGGGGCAGGTGGGCTAATGTCTTCATCGATGCTCAGTGTGATCGTGCCCAGTGGTGAAGGCTAGGCCTCCTTTGCATGAACAAAGGTCCTGGCATGAGGGCCCTAAGTCTTACTTCCATTTTGCTAAGCCGGCCAAAAATCAAACCAAAACAGCATTAGGAGGTAAAGTTGGAACTAAGCTACAGAATTTGGAGGACTATCCTCTAGTCCTCTGAATTGAAGTAAGAGACATCCTGAAGTAGGATCTAGGGTGACTCAAGGAGTGAAGATCTGAATTTAATACTACTCTATTTACTAATACGTAATAATTTGTATTGCATAGCTTCAAAATGTTTAAAGCAAGCTGTAACATCAAATACCATCTGAAATAGGATGTTTCAATAAAAAAAATTCAAAGTAGATACCAAGCTTAATGAGACAGAGAGGTCATTGTACCAGGAAGACATGGTGAGAACTCTCCTGCCTATCACAGATCTCCTGCTGTTCAGAAACACACTTGCTCCCGCTCCTTCCAGCCACATGGTAGGATTGTATGTCTCCCCCTTGAAATGTGAAATATTAGCAGAATCGTATGAACTATTAACAAAAGTGACATGGCACCTCCAATAAAAGCCTGAAGACTGCGTGCATGTTTCACCACCTTCTCTTTCCCTGTGCCATGAGAGGAGCAGGGACAGCATCCTGAATAGGAGCTGCTGTCCAGCCCAGGTCCCAGCCAACTTTGGACAGGCATAAGGCACAAGCAAGAAATACGCCTTAGCTGTTTTAAGCCTCCAGAATTTGGGGGCTCTTTGTTACTGCAGCACAACTAAACTTGTAACTCTTATGCTGACACAGAGCAAATTTAACTCTAAGATTCCAGCAGTCAAGGAGAGTAGAGCATGCACCTATGTGAGTCTCCTCTTTCCTGAAATAAAGTAAATAAGAAAGACCGTTAGGAGCTAATGCTATATTTCAGAATTGCTCTGCTTGGATTTTTAAACAGGAGACAATAAGGAACATAATAAATTATTCACAGAGGGAGTCTCTCCCTGCTCCTCAATATTTCTGATCGAGAAGTAGAGATATTACCTCCCTTCCAGAAGTGGGGTGGGGACAAGAGTATGTGGGTGACAATCCCAGCCATCTGACCGGCCTTTGCTGAGCCTGAAAACCTGTCCCTGACAGCTACCTGAGGCCACAACAGCCTGCTGTGTTCGATGGGGACAGCAACTGTGCCTAAGTTGTCATCGAGACAGTGGCTAAAGTTTGCAAATGGTACGATCATTTACACACACAAGAGCATATTCGAGTTACCACTATTATTCTTCTCAGAATCTGATGTTCTCTTGAGAGAATGGGGTACTGTGCAACTCAGGAGTCATGGACACACAGTGTGACATCATTGCCAGGTGTGCACCTGCTGAAGCAAGTGCCAAGGGCCACAGCTCTTAGGACATGCGTGAGTTGGGTGCAGCAGGGACCCGTGTTTACTATAAATCTTCCAGATTCCATGACCCAGAATTGGAGTTCCCTCGTTCGCCTGGAAGAAACTGGTTTGTTCATTTCCTGGAGTTATAAAACAAGGACCACCCAAGTCCTGGCAGACGGCAGGAAAGTCAGGAGGGTCTCCATCAGAGCACTTCTATATGATAGAAAAAAATCAAATTAAAACATTCATCCAATTAGTAAAATATATGGGTGGAAATGATGAACCATTTTTGGATTTTTCTGACTTCCATGATCCCTTCGGAATTCAATTCATCATCTTCGCCAACGTCAGACCTACCAGCTCAGACCCCTGTGCGCGAGTTAATGATATTTCAGCTGGAGAATTTGGGAGAATTGTGAAATTCATAAAAGAGATATTTGAAACTCTTCATAATTATGTCAAGTGTATCTAGAGTTATCAGAAACACCTACATTTTGGGAAGAGAAAATGTAATCTTTAACAGATAAGTTAATTAGTCCAATAGCCTGAGCATTGGACAGGGAGTCAGAAAGTTTAGCCCAATTCTTTCTCCCAAAGTCTTCAAGTAATGAACTGTCACCATAGTCTTGTCCCCTCGCCCAGGCTTGCAATGGGGACTCAAGAAAATACCTTTTAAGGAATTACAGGAACAACATGGATGTGGTTAAGATAAGGCCCTGCTTCTGGGCTGATGGACTCCGAGGGACAAGGGGAACCCTCTTGACAGCAGGAAAGGGCCCATGTCAGAGCCTCCAAGCAGAGCCCGGGGTCTTCTATGGGCTGGACCTGGGGATTTATCCAGGAAAATGGCTCCCGTCTGCAGTGAATGTCTCCTCTACTTTATGAACAAATTTACAGAATGTAAGGAAGGACAGATATCAAAGTGCATCTCCCTATAGGAAGCTACTAATAACTATCTTTATTAAGCTTCTGTCCCTATCTTCAAAATTTTATCAGACCTACTTTAAAAGCTAAAATCCTCTCACGTTGGCTATTGTGGGGTTTTGCTTTAATTTTCAGGTTTTGCCGCTCTTCTTTATACAGAACGCTGCAGAGAATGACCTATCGTGCTTCAACGTTATTAATTATTATTGAAATTGGAAGCAGTATGCTTTTGAGTTTGTGTAGCATTGCCTTATTATTTATTTAGAGGTATTGAAAAATGTGTGTTAAAATTAAAAATGTAATATATAAAGTCATCCTTGTTTATTCAAAATGTTTTATTGCACACCTGAGCTGAGGCAGTCCCTGCACTAGTTTTTAGAAATACCAGAAAGACACACCTGTATTTCTCGTTTCAGTTTTCTTGCCTCATGTTTCCAAATTCTTCGTAACTTCTTACACTTGAAAAGTTTCAAACAACTCCAAAAACTGTTTCCTGTTCTTTTCTTTCCTGGTTTACTTTACCCCCAATATCTCAGTTGACACCAGAGAGTTCTCTGGTTAATATTCCTAATTAATATCTGTTAGCTGAGAACGACCAACCTCCTTAAACCATCATCTATAAAGTACGTTTATAGGACTAATTTGTTTTTACTTTCATTTAGGTGGACTAATGCAAATTAAAGACATTAACTGATCAGGCACGAGAATAATTTATAAAGAAAAAGAAAGGGGCATGTCTTTTCCAACATAAAGTATATGGAATTGCTACAGAAATGACCCAAGTGAGCTCTACTGGTTTATTCAATCACGGTCCTCTCAAATTCCATCTGTGAACATTTGGTCAGTCCTTTTATGGAGAAAAGACATTTCTCCAGGTTCGTATTAATTTTTGTGCACATCTGTGCATTCACCTAATCCCTACCCGCATACCACTTCAATTAAAATTAACAGAAGTCAAATCCTTGAGTGGTTTTAATTGCAATATGTAGATTATAAATGGCGCCCATCTTTAACCACACAAAAATTATTTTTTTCCTTGGCCTCTCTCTCAGGAATAATATTGAAGTGTAGGGTTAGTTATCGTGAAAGAATTTTCAGTTATTGTACGGCTGCCGCAAATGATACCGAGACCTTACCAGTGGGCAAAAAGCCAATCAAAATTAATGCAAAAGTACAATTAAGAAGTATTTTAAAGAAATGCCTTTCCATTCTATTCAAGGGCATACAGGGATACACATTGCCAGAAAGAGGGTAATGTTGGGCATGCTTTAATGAGGCAAGCATAATTATATGTCGGCTCCACAAATGATGCAGTAAATGGTTTTCTCTCTTACGTAGGTTAAATATTGTCCTTACATCTGGTTTACAATAGACTCAAAATGCTCCTCTTACTGATTCCTCCACGACAGACTTTAAACCAGAGTACATTCAAATATCTGTCTTATAAGCTAGCAGAATATGATTTAACATTTTCTTCTTTCATTTACACACCCCATGTATGCATTCCAGTTTGTGAAACAATTTCAGCCATACACTGGTCAACTACCTCATGAATCTGGTTTATGTGCTCAAACTAAAACAGTAGACAAAACCACCATTACTCCAAGTTCTTCTTTGGCTGGCTGGTTTGTCTTAGCCGAAGCAACAAACTTCTCCCATGTCCAGAGCCTCTTAAAAGCAACAAGTAATTTCCTCTTTGACAATACGAGCAGAATCACTACTGCACGCCATCAGCATTTTTATCTTGGGGCAATTACGGTGTCTTGGATAATAAGCTAAGATAAATAGAATTGGCCGTTGAAACAAAATATTATTAGGAGAGAAAAAGTCAAAGATGACACGAAGAAATGTCAACTAGGTTAATCACACTTAATTTGAAAAGAGGACTATAACTTTAAGAACGCAGCTTAGCTGGAGTTGGAGCTCAGGTTTTTATTTTACTACTTTATTGCCTTCTTCACAACTACTTGGACAAATACAAAACAAGAATTACAGTGCACCATAAGTTATTTTAATATCCTGTAGTGGTGCATACTTCCAATGAAATCCCAAGACTATTATTACGGTTCTCTGTTTGTGTGAAAATGTCAAGTTGTTTCGAGTGACTACGTACTCTAAATTATATATAACTGTTACTTTATAGCTAATAGGCACTAAAATTACTTTAAAACAGAAATGTAAAGTTATATTTTCATCCTTTTTGACAGATAATAAAGCTTATTTATGAGATACAATTTTTCAAGCATTAAAACATCTCATGTTTACAAAAACATTAAAAATATTATTACTTGATATTTAAAGGAATGAAAAAAAGCAAAACCATTATGAAAATATTTGTCCTGTTTGGCAACTTCTCTATTCTGTCAAGCTGTCATAACTTCGTTTATGAAAGTTACTCGTTTAAATACTTCTCAAATTAAAAATATTTGTAAGTTCAAACAGAGGCCAGTGATTTAATATCCGCCTTCCTCCCAGTCTGTTGGCATGTGCAAATGCCTTTCATATGTCTCACAGATGAAACGCTGAGATGTGCCTGCTTATTTTCACATGCATCTCAAGAAGTCGTATTACTTAATCGCCCTATGGCTGTTTCGCTGGGTGGCGTTCAATGATATTTGTTTTTGCTTACAAACAGTTTCGCATTCCTTCTTCTCCAGTGGGACTGATTGCTTGAAAATCCCTTGGGCTTCTGCCTTCTTCTATCCAACCATCCACCCCAGTGCCCAGCTAGAAGTGCCGGGGAAACAGGACCAAACAGCACCTGCTCCTCCCCAGGTCTAATCGCTCACTTTATAGAGGAGGAAACAGAAGGCGTCCAACACTCACCCAAAGCCACGCGGCTGCCAGGGGCACGTTTTGCCTTGGAGTCGTGGTAAGTGGTGATGCTCCTTGCTAGTTGGCAGGGGAAGTCAGCCTTCATGGAGGACTCCAGGATTCAGGGGTGACATTGGAAAGTGACCCCGCCCAGACGCCCGTACTCTCCTGCTCTGGCTTCCGGGGCCATGGCTGCATTTCCTTGGCGAAGTCAGCCCAGCTGTGGCAAAGCACACATACAAGGGCGTCCGGTCGACGAGCCCGCCGTTGATGAGCCCACCAGCCACAGCACAACGTCTGTGTTCTTTCCGCAAATCCCATGCTGAGCCAAGCCTCGGAGCCAGCTCCAGGGTCTTGATGGAAAAGTGCAATGCGCCATGGTGATGACTTTGTTCCTGGCACTTCACGAGGATTCAGGTCCTCATGACTTATGGATTCAAGGACGTCCCTACTGTGAGTCCAAAGCAAAATGCAAGAGAAAAAATATTACAGGAAAGAATTCGAGGAAAAGTAATCCCTTCCAGAAGGACCTGAAGGAAAACCATTTCCAAGGCTGCAGGGTGGATGTTTGGGGCTCTTGTCTGTCCACAGTCCAGGCCCTTCCCAATAGCACCCATATGTCCTTCAGAAGCATCACCACCTCCTCCGTGGGTAATGTCAAACCCTCCTTCCCAGGAATCTGAAAATGAAGGCTATGGAGTTTTTCTCCTGAA
This sequence comes from Lontra canadensis, assembly GCF_010015895.1. Classification (NCBI taxonomy): domain Eukaryota; kingdom Metazoa; phylum Chordata; class Mammalia; order Carnivora; family Mustelidae; genus Lontra; species Lontra canadensis. The sequence goes on along the minus strand of NW_022631073.1, from coordinate 3,358,864 downwards.
AGCAGAGGCTGCACCATGACATCTGACATTGGCACCATGTCAGAACCCCTGCCTGGAGAACGCCCTTTCGTTTCCTGTTGTTGGTATTCTGGAGAGACTGGTTCATCCTGGACCCCAGGTCCTGCCAGAGAATTCCCTTTACGCACAAGGGAGCCAGAGCTGCATGAACACCCTCTGTGGCTCTCCTGACCTTCCTCTAGCATCTATGCTTCCTGGCAAGATGGCAGCCTGGCATTCTCTGCGCCTGACTTCACACAGGAATAGAGAGACCGCTTGCTTCTCCTGGGCTCAACTGCCTGGAAACTGAACTGTGCCCCTTGCAGAGCCTGTGTCTCAAGGCATCCACTAGCAAAGGAGCACTGTGTCCCAGAACCTCTCTGCAAACAGCTAGTGTGAGGGTCATCATCCCCACCTCCACACACTGCATCCTCCCCGAGGTGTAGGTTGCAAGTTCAAGGACCTTTTCGCATGACTTTGACACTATCCCCTTTGCTAGGAGGCTACTGGGGTTCCTCTCTCTGGCGTGTCCATGTTCTCCAAGTTGCCCAGCTAACTGCCATTGCCACCTCTGCCCACTCCAGGCTCCTCCAGTGACTCAGCACCAGGAAGATATTTTCATGGCTTCCCTTTCTGATCTACCTCTTTTGGCACACGCATGATTTCTGACCATGGCAAGAAGGTGAAACATTGTCCCTGAGAATGACAGGTCCGGCCCCCGTCTGGTCAGCAGAAGGTTCCAGCACAGGAAGGCTGCCCATCCCTGGCACCGTCTATGTCCATCCTGCCACCAGGAATCTTGGTTCTGCTGCCCTGGGCAGGGAGTAGGATCCGCGCTCTAACACGGTGGTCTCTGTGGGAGGCCCAGTGGGAGACCAGTGAGCAGCTAAACCAGGACAAAATGTTTAGCTGTGTTTTAAAAGACTAATCTCTGATCACACCCACAGACTTTGTTCCTCCTCCCAAGGCTTCATTAACTATTAATCCAGTTCACGGGCAGGGGAAGGGAAACCCATCTCTTCTGTGTAACAGGAGGGAAAAAAAATCATAGCATTGCAGAATTTTGAAAAAAAATTGCTAGAAAGATATAAACATTGTCCAATCCATTTAGAAGTTCACCAGAACACATCTGCACGGGTGTAATTGTTCCAATTTCTAGGAAAAAAATTCCTTAAACACACACACACACAGTCGTGAACACACACGCATGAACATGCACACGCACATCTCTCCTGTTGGCTCCTGATCTTGTGGCCATGTTCCTCTTTTGGCTTTCTGTCCTTCCAGTTACATAAACCTTTCTGTCTGTCTTTGGGGCCCCGCTCTCCAATGCTTGTGTCCCTCTGCACCTGCTTCCCCGAGTCTGTGCGCTCCCGTGCGTCCTGACACTCTGGTCTAAACTGCACCAAGTCAGGTCGTGATCAATGCCCTGCAACATGGGAACCTGCCTTCTTGCTCTGGAGCTGCTGAGGCTCTGGAGGCTGGGGCTCAGATTTAAGCCCCGCTACGGCCCCTTGAAAGTACAGATGGCCACTCCAGTGACTGGTGTCATTCTATACCCTGCTTGCTCGGGGGCTGGCGTTCCTGACCTATACCCCATGCTGAGAGTGGGCTCCTGCCCCTGAAAGGAGAACGGGTCCGAGGCTCCAGATCCTTCTGTCTTGTGCTTGACTTCCCTGAAACTGAGCATTGACACAGGTCCCTCTTCGTGCACCATCCTGACTCGAAGAGTGCATACCTTGGAGTGCATACTTTGGAGGGAACATGCGGAATGGCCCAGATGTTTTTGAACACGTGTGTATTTAGGAGGCGGTGACGTGAAGCCGGCATCGAGCCCACGGCCGTTCCCACTTCCAGGACACAGAAGCGACCTCCTGGGGGGCCTGCAGGCTGCTCCTGCTCTTCTTCCAAACGCGTGGCATCCCAAGTGCCCCAGATCAGCGCAGCCCTTGTCTGAACTTGATCCTTTGTGTTAGGTGACGAGTTCCGAGATTTAGTAAAACCCCCAAAATTGATGGGAAAGGCTTTCATTGGCTGATTAAAGAGATTAAACAGTTTTAAAGGAGTCTGTTTCATCCAAGCTGCTTCTGCAAACTTCCTTGAGAAACAAACCAATGTCTTTGCCTGGGAACCAGCCAACAATCCCCTCCAAACTTAGTAGAAACCAAAGTGCACACAATTGTGTGGTGAACCCTTTCCTGCGTAGGTGTGGGTGTGGGACCAGCAGGCAGATGCAGCTACTTCTCAGTCGACTGTAGCCGTGACCAGGTCTGGCACAGAGGTCTTGCACACCTTAGACTGCCCGAGTCGGACGGCCATCCCACAGGTTCCCCATGGCTGCGAACCTCAGCCCTACCCAGTCATACCACTGTACATATCTTCCCGTGGGCTGGCCTGAGCTGCTCCACTCTACACCTTGTGACCCTGAGAAATCAGCCCTGAACGAAATCTGCACAAGGACAGATTCCTGGTGAAATAAGAAATGGTGTTGGCCTTCATACGGAGCTTAAATTCAGGCCTTTCAGTGACTTTAAAGATGTCTGAATAAAGGTAACCCAGCCAATCCCAGACCCTTCATTGATCATATGGAAAGTTTTTCTTTTTTTTTTTTTAAGATTTTATTTATTGATTTATTTGAGAGAGAGAGAGAAAGAGAGAGAGAGGCAGGTGGAAGGGCAGAGACAGAGACTCTCAAGCTGACTCCAGGCTGAGCTCGGGGCTGGACACGGGACTGGATTTCACGGCCCATGAGATCATGAGCTGAGAGGAAACCAAGAGTCACACGCTCAACCAACTGAGCCACGCTGGCACCTCATAAGGAAAGTTTTTGAAATAAAGTGAAAAATGTCTTAAGATGAGAGACTAAAAAACTGGACTACTTTGAGACACTGTTTTTGAAACTTTAAAACCTTATCGTATTAGCCAAAAAAGCAACCTTTCACTGGCGAACCTTTGACGGGTGGGATGGAGGGCATCTACATCTTCTTTGTATTTTTCTGGACTTGGAGAGTTTTCTGTGAGAAGGATGACGATTTTCTTCATAAACAGAAAAGAATATTAAATTGCGAAGCTGTCATAACCCTTCCTCCAAAGGAAGCTAAGACTCACTCAAGCTGAAAGAAAACTTCTAGCAGTACTTAGGTGATGATACAGACTCAGGACATAATTTCTAGGAATAACAACTATTTTATTTCCTTCCAAACTGGTAAAGTTTAAGGAAAGACTGTTTCTCTCTAAATATCGCACTTACGTAGAAATGCAATATCTGGCTCCTTAGAAAGCATGTTTCTCTTGTCATTTCAGTGTGTAATTGGTTGTATTTAAAAACGTAGATCACAGGCACAGAACGTAGTGCTTAAGATGCATTCAACTCACAGCTCGACCTTGCAAGCGCTAGTTATTTGTCTCTGTCCTCTGAGGAAGTACATGGTGTGATGAGCAAACCTGAAGGTAATAAAGAAGGACGATATGCAGATCATCACCAAATGAATCCATCTTTATCCCATCAATTAAATAGACTGGGTACCAAATATCTGGTTTGCTACAGAAACAAAAAAAGAATATATAACTCAAAACACATGCTACCCTCTGCACAGCTATACCTTACAATGACATGCTCGCCTACGAAAAGTTGATCAAGTATTTCAAGAGTACAACACATCTGTTTCCTAATCTCTGGAGGTCCACAGCCAGCGGGGGTCCCCCAGGATGCAGGTGCCACCCTCCTGGACGGTGGTTGCTTTTTAGGGAGCTTTGAATGGCCCCCATGCGGGGAATACTCTTTTAGGTCACCAGTGACACTCTAGTGACGTCACTGGTAATATTCTTCACTTGCAGTTGTCTTCCCAATTCTCATCAAACTCATGGAGTAAGTCAACAGACTCCAGTGAGGACATTCAGCTCAAAAACTCTGTCATGACCTACTCCAACAGGGTTCACTATTACTTCCACAGAATTATAATGTCTGAAACGAAATGCACCCCATTCAACCCATCTCCCAGTTTGAGGAAAATATTTAAGGTCCTACACTGCTAATGAGATTACAGCAGCATCTCTCCTACCTGGGCATTCAGAGCCACCTTGCCGCTGGACAGACTTCTGGCTCTTGTTCCTGCTGGAGGAGCCACATTCAGGAAGAGCCATGCTCCAGAGAATGCCAGAAGGTGAGCCACCGTTGGGGGCTCAGGTGGAAACAGAGGAGGCCAAGAAGTGGAACTGAGAAAGAAGGAGAGACAAGATCCTGACCATTGGGAAATTGCAGGCAGTGGGAGGGAATCTACCTCCGGAGAGGGTTCCAGCTATGACACATGCGCTGTTCCACCTTCCTGAGGGACAACACAGTTTACACACCCCGATGAATCAAGAGATTCCGAGTGAAGCCTGAGGTGGTAAGATTTTGCTCCCGAGCCTCACAGTCTAGCATTGCCCCAATGCCCCCAGCCAAAGGGGAACTTTGAGTTCTTTGAGAAGAACTTTGAGAAGCCCCAGGATGAAACCATTTATAGCCTGAATCTCTTCTAAACTTGAGGAAGCCAGGCCTTCCCACTGGCCGGCCGTGCCAGGTGGGGCTGAAGAAGGTCACCCGGGGAGGCACTGGGGCAAAGCTTCACCAACTCCTGGTCTGGAGGACCCCGAGGTTCTTCTTCTGCAATAAGCCCCAGGTGGTGCAGCCATTGCTGGCCACACTTTGAGGACCATCTAGAAAGACAATGGTTTTATTAGAAAGTCTAGAAAAACCATTGGAGAGGGTTTTTTTCTTCTCTTTTCTTTGTTTTCCTTTTGATTCTTTCATTTAATAAATAAATCTTCTAGGGAATGGATGAGTCAACTATGCCACATGCTCTTTTCCATAGATTGGTAGGAATTTGCCTCAAAGACATAGCACTTAAATTCATTAATTCTGAACCTATGTTCTCTTTACAGAAGACAGTAAAGTACCTATGCCTAAAATCGTCCGTGTTTGGTAACTATTAACTGTGTGGTGACAGGTGATAATAGGCAGTTAACACTTAGCTTGAATCCCGTTAATATATGGTAGGTAATATGAAGTCTCTGGTTCCGGAGTCTAAACAGGACAGGCTTACTGGCAAAGCAGTGACATCAGAAGCAACTGCTTGAGACCATTTGCTCTGTATGCAATTCACACTTGTCACCAAGGTAGCCAGTCACACCGAACATTCAGGAAAGGACTTCTCTTAAGGTCACCTCATTAGTCAAAAGGCCATCAGAGCTTCCAGAGTGAAGGAGTTTGGGGAAAGCAGCAAGATCCCTGGGAGGGTCATACAGAGAAGCTATTCATTTGCAGATAGAAACTTTCTCAGTTCAGAAGTAAACTAAGAGGCAGAGGGAAAATGATTTAAAACAGCTCAGCACACAATCACCTACAAAGGGAAAAGTGGGCTGAACCTCACAAAAACCCATCACAAACACCGACCTCCGGGGAATGCAGGCAACTTCCCAAATTAGGGATTTCTAGAGCAAACTGGTGAGCACATGTAATCTTTGTAAGCTTAAATTCATGTGGCACGATTTTTTCAAAATTGAAAATGGAATCACAAGCCGTCCTCCCTGAGACAGCCTCTTCTCCTTGATGAGCGTGGTGCAGGTTCGCAGACTTATGGGATGGGAAGGCAAGGCACCCACATTGCTCCCCTCCCTGGAAAATGCCAGAAGCAGAGGGGAACGCATTCCATGTCAACCAAAGAACAAGTCATGGGAGACCAATTTGATTGTGTCTCCGTGATAGAATTTCAAGATTCACCAGTGCTGAGTGCAATACGCATATTCCAGTAAAAGTTTAACAAAGCATTTGACAATAAGATCTATTAGATTGCAGAACAGACTTCCAGAAGAAGTTGTGGGAGTGTTCTCCCCGGGGACCTTTCAAATCACACAAGACAACCCACTCGAGGAAACATATTGCAGAGGACAATTTTTCCCCTCTAGGTTCCTTGATTTAAGTGGACCACTTAACATATCTTGGGTGAAAATATGATAAGCACCATTGAAACAAGTCCCTTTTCCAAAGGAAAGCATAATCATAAACACAGGTTTACTGAAACACTTTCTTTCCCTTGCTTAGACATAGGAAAGTGGGCTCTTCTGGGAAGGTCCCACTTCCCTAAGATGTAAGAGAGAGAGAGCCGGGGAGCTGTCAGCCCCCCAAGGAGGATACAGGTGAAACTTCAACGCCAGCACCAGGTGTCTCTGGGAGCGACAACGGGAACCCACCGTGCCTCCTGCATCCTGCCCCACTGCCATCCCAGCTAGCCTGCCAGAGCCCTGAGGGATGTCCGCCACCAGAAGATAAGCAAGGATGGTCGCCGTAGCTGGACGATTGACACGACAGGCACAATATGGCTTGAAACCCGTGAAGCCTGTCTACCTCCAGTACGACAGAACATACCACATCGCGCCATTCCTGGCACAGCTTTCCCGTAACCAGTCACACAAATATTTATAAGCCAGAACATTCCAAAACCGTGTTTGTCTAGGATATAAACACTAATGGCTTCCCTAGTTGCACTATACTACTTTTGAGGGAGAAAAAAATTATTCTCTTTAAACCTTGCTACAAAATATATGCAGAATTTGTTTTCCAATGAACGCCTAATAAGGCCACCTCTTAAGTCTAGATATGTAAAAAAATTGCCCTTTTCACAGCTGATAAAATACAAATTAACCCTTAGAGGATTGAATACGTGCCTATTTATTACTTTCAATCTGAATGTACCATAGCAATTAATATGGCTTCCATTAGCCTGTGAGAAAATCAGTAACTTTGCCTTTGAAACTGGAAATAAATGCAAAGCTGACCCTGTTTTAAATGCCTCCTACCTGTGCGTGCATGAGCGCGTATTTACTTTCAAATGTGCTGCGAGAGGTGTGACTCGATGCCCTTCAGAAGATCACAATTGCCAAGGCTCCTCTGTAGTTACGGCATTGCTTCTAGAATCAATTTGAGTTCCAAAAGCTTTAAATTGCAGTGTCTTCAGGGTATGAAATAATGTTGTTTGTATGCAATTGCAAGTTCGGTTTATTATGAGAAATGAAAACATTTTAAAAATTAAAGAAACATTTTTCTTTGTGTTCACAGTTCATTGTGTTAGTTTAACCCCCACACTTAACCTCCACCATTCGTTTTATAAATGCGCCTTTCATTTATTTTTGCATGCATGCAGACTTAACCCTTGGTTACCCAGCTCCTTTTCAGCGTGCCAGGTAAATGCAGGCATTCGAGAGCAAACGTCTGTGGCTCCCGACCCCCGGGGCTATGTGGTCGGTGGGCTACAGACCCAAGTGATGTTGTTTGCAGAAACTTGCGTACTCCTCCCTTCCTGACTCATCCTTCTGAAAAAGCCATTCGTGTCTATTTTGACCTTCACTAATCTAGCCTATGCATTTCAGCTGTCTCAATTGGGTGCAAAACGTGCCAGGCCCTAACAGCTTATAGCCGAAGCCAGACCCGCTTTTAAATCTGTGTAACCCTTGTGTCCAGTCACCTTGCTCCTTGTCAATACGGAGCATTTCACAAAAGGAGCCCCACTTTTGTGCATCCTGGACTCAAAATTTTTGTCGAAAACTACAAGGATCATCTCATTCTCTTCTTCGAAGACGAACCCCTCTAATTACCATGGCACTTACGCTCCAAGTGCATGGTAATCGGGCGGGTTTTATTCACTTTTTTTTTTTTTAAGGCTGGGGTGCCTGTTTGATATTCTGCTTTTGTGTATTCATCAGCAAAAGTCTATATGATCTCCTGTAATGGCCTCGGTTTATTTACAGTTCCGGCGGTCGTATGTGTTTAGGCTAACGGACGCCTCTGCGGAGCGGAGGAGAGCAGCCCTCTTCGCTCTGAGAATTATGTCACCTCCTCTGTCCCATTTCAGCTCACGGAGTTCTCTTGACAGACAGCATGAACGAATCTGCATAAGGAAAAGTAAGTGACAGCTGGGGTCAGACTCTCTCTGTTTAATGACACTGCCGGTTACACATTTTGAATTGTTTAAATATGAGTCTACCGCTTCCACAATCATCATTTCACGGGTTCCACTTTTCATACCCAACAGCCAGGAAACTGACACATAATTACACACTTGCCGATGGTATCGCGGTGCCGATAATTAAAACTGCCACCCGAGAATTGCGATTGCTAGTCTACAGCTGGGATGTTGTCAGGAGGCAGCAACTCCAGCAGCTTTTAACACCATCTCCTTCCAGGTGGACCTCGGGTCCCCGCGCTGGAGGCACCGGCCAGCCTCTGCACATCATTTGCAACGTCTCGCACAAATGAAGAAAATCTATTAACAATCCAATAAGTGAAATACAAACACGGTGACCCAAGGGTTAAACTGTCTGCTCGGACTCCAAGGTTGGATCTGTTAGGCATTGTTCTTTTTTTTCCTTCCTTTTTGCCGTATTTACCGAAAAGACCACCGAATGCTCTCCCACCTCTGAGTGCGGCTTCAGGTTTCGCTGGGGAAGTCACATATGACTCAGAGACACGGGCAGCCCCGCCAGCCACTTGATTTCACGCCCGCACCTGAGTAAAGAAACAGGGAGACGCTGGACAAACAACCAGAACTGAAGTTTCAACCCTTCCACGTTTCTCCCCCGAAAGTCGCTTTCGTTCCCTGGGAGGAGGTGAGATTGGGGTGGAAAAGAGGCTGGGGTGGGCTGGTGCCCCAGGACGCGGCCTTGCGGATGGCATAACATCTGGTGTCTCCTGGGGTCCCGGTTTCTCCTTCGTCCACGCGAGGATGCACAGAGGGGCAGAGGTGTGAAGAGGCGCTAAAATGATTTAAACAGGGCAGGCAGGGAATGCAAACAAAGATAGGGGCCATCGTGCGTAGGCCAGAGCTGTGGGCTCATGCATGCGGAATGCTCAGATACTAGAGAATGGTAGCCAAAGACAGGGAGGCAGCCGTAGACCAACGATAATCCAAATTTTAATAGACCCAACAATATGGCAGAAGCAGATTCACCGGGAACCAACTATATTTATTCGGTGCAAAAATGAATGATTTATTCCTCGTATTAGGCACAGACTTAATCATCGGCCTGGGTTTGTGTGTCTCTCCCAGACTACGCGCCTTCCAGACTAACCTCCCTGTGCATCGGCACCGGGAAAGGAAGAGAAGATCCCTGTGGCTCTCTGAGCTGAGCTTAGGGGTAACAGTCCCGCAGCAGAACTACATCTATCCCATATGTGCGGAGAGGCTCTCCTGATGCTGTCAGCTGGGCTGAATGGCCTCCTCGGTTTGCTGGGACTGAGGGGCCCCAGAACACCAGACATTTACACTAAAACGGGGAAGTCTCACACCACCCAGGACAAGCCCGTCAGCTGCCCACTCCACTCCCATAACACTAACGAGGAAGTTGGATTGGTTTTTTGTTGCTGTTTTTCTTTTCTTTTCCTTTTTTAACCTTTTTAAACCGTGAGGCAGAATTCCAGAATTCCGGACTTGAGGCTACCAGGTCTGAGCACCTGTCCCCCACGAGTCACAGAGTGTGCTGGGTGGAAGTGAGTACAGTGCGTTTTCCAAAGTACTTGTTTTGGTCTATTTTAATTTAAAATCTCTTAACCTTAAAACCACAGGGATAAATTGCACAGGGGGAGACAAAATTGCACGAACTTTTAGAGGACACACACACACATTTTCGAAGGGTTATTGTTGTCTGGCAGGATGGACAGCCAGGGTTCGACACACACCGGGGCGTATTCCTGGCTGCTTTTGAGCAGGGCTGATCCAGGCTACGTTCCCCTCCAGGCCACCAAGGAGAAGCACGAAGCCATGGACACGTCACTACTTTCCCCCTGAGGTCTGGTATTCCTCTCTCTGTCTTCTTCTCCAGACCGCCACATCTGCTAGGGAATCTGGGGGAAGGCGGTGTGCTGCGGCCAGCTACACTGAGCCCTCCACTGCCCTGTGGTCACCCGCAGCACTGACGGTCCTTATCTATAAACGGTGATGATACTGGTTTTCGAGGAGTTACCACGAGGATTAAAGAGATCTAACACATGTGAAGTCTGTGGTGCTTCCCAGCCAGCAGGTGAGACGCCGACAGTCCGAGCTTCAAGAGAAAAAAGTGACTGAACTATTTGATGCACGGACACATTACAGACTTGAAATGTCCTATTGATTATGGTCGTCACAGAAATCTCATTAAGTTCTTACCAAGTGGTGTTTTCTTAAAACGCACGCACTGGAAGAATCTCCTTGGCGGTTCTCTGCTAGCGTCCAGGGCACAGCGCCCACACCTGCTCTAGGACATTTCAAGGAAGCTTGCGTGTTGTTTCCATTTCTCACGTAGGCATTGGTCCTGACAACCGCGCTGTGTTGTCTCTCCGACACACAGCTTGATCAACAACCCAGAAGTTAATTTTTTCTAACCTTTAATAATTAAGTCCTGTTTTTAATGTTTAACAAACATAAAAATATAACTAAATTTATTTTAAGAATAAATATATTCTTAATAACTAGTCCTTTTTATTATTTTTAATAAGAAAGTCACAGCCTAAATTCTCCAGCGCGGTGATTGTCAACAGGGGGCAGGACTCCACGGAAACTCCCTGGGAGCAGTGACTCTGCCACAGATGACGATTTCCATCAAGAATCCGGAGATCGTCAAGAGCTATCAGGAAGACGAGGACTATCCAAAAACCGACCTTTACCGACCAGCCAATCCACATGTCACTACACCCAGGGTGTGGCGAGGATTCTCAGCTAGCAGCACGAAGGCGTCAAGGGAGGAAGACACCCAAAACGCAGAAGCAGCGTTTCAGAATTACAGCTTCCCACAGAAAGGGGTCAGGTCACACTTGTACTAAGAAGCCTGTAAATCTGGCCACTTGTTAACGCCAGATATCATGACCGGGGAATGAGGAGAGCAGGATGTGCATGAAATTCCTTCATGGTCTCCCTCATGGACGCCCTGCACGCTGTATCAGTGCGTTTATCCCCTGCGGGTCTGATGGCAGGTGTCCCGCTGCTCCGCACCAACGGCCATGGGAGGTGGCACGCTGGCCCCAAGCTGCCTGCAGAATCCCTAAGCCACGGGCAACTCAGTCAGCAGGCACATCTTGAGAAGAGAGTTTCCATGTATTCAATAATAATCTTGTGAGTGACAGTGGAGACAATACAGATTAGAAAGGGAGTACTGGGCTCTGGTCTTACAGGTCTCCTGGCTTGACTCAGGGTTGAAAAAATCATAAAACTGTGAATATTATCAAGTCAGGGAACAGTGGGATGATGAGGTCTCCATGAACAGTTTTGCAGTGAAAGATGAAATAAAACTTTTCTTCGTGATACTAACATGCCATTCAAGACCATTGTCTGCTTTTAAAAGGCTTATTGAAACGACCTCACTGAAGGATAGATTTGGTATTTTGCACAGCTCAAGCCTGTCGCTTTAAAAATGAAATACCACATGTCCAATATCAAGGGGAAAAAAATGTTAAAATTTCTCAGTAAGACCAAACTGTACGATAGACAGCTTATTCATGAGAAGTTTGACTCTTTCCAAACAATCGATGCTTTACCGCCCTTTATCACACAAGAGAAATTCATGTCATACTTTGGGGGGCACATTTTAAAACCACATGTAAATATAGAAACAGGGCACGACAAAATACTTTCTGATCCAAAGGCAACCAAATATTGGGTTTCACCACTATTTTCCCAAACTGAGAGATTTGGTCTTCTACTCAGAAATGACTGAGGCCCGTCGCCCCTGCACGTAGTGCCCCCGGGAGTCCTCGGTGAGCAACAGTACCTTTCTGCAACTGTCAAAGCCACACGCCCCCTGCGATGACCAGAACGGCGCGCTGGCCCCGGAGATCTCTGGCCCGTGCTCTCGCCAAATCCTAGCCAGCAACAATCCACAACCCATTCCGGCCCTGCCCTGCCATACGGAAAGACTTCTGGTTTAGACTTGCAAGGATAAGAAAAGACAGTGTCCAAAGGCCGACCTAACGGAAAGCCCAGCTGGCATTGTGAAGCTGTCAGTCACTGCCAAGGGCACCTACAGTAAGTGTGCGAGGGAAAGGAGGACGTCACGCTTGAAAACGCACGTTGGGATGTGCTCTACATGCCCGAGATCCAGCTCCGAGGCTCCACACATTGACTTGCGAGTGTGTGCCCTGGAAATCAGGCATTTCTGAGTCCTAAGCCATCCAAAAGCAGAGCCGGGCCCCAGTGCCCAAGTGTGAGTCACTCTTTCAAACTGCACATGTGACTGCACATTTGTGAATCTATGGACTTTTTCTTCTTGAATCTGGCAGTCAAAGTAGCCACCCAGCTGAAAGGCAGATCTAGGAGAAGAGATGCCCTCAGGTGAGCATGGGAGTCGGAGGGAAGCCGTTAACGTCTGCGTGGGAGGCGCTGTGGGATCATCCTCCAGGTCTCTGATCATTCTCTTTGCTCTCCGGGTCCCTCCGAGCAGCCGACCCCCGTGCGGGTCGGCCTGGGGTCCCGCCATCCGGAAGATGAAGAAGTGACAACAATTAGCACATAAGCGAAACACAACAAAACCGCATCCCACATAGGGCAGCGGGCGACGAGAGGAGGGAAACCCGAGGCCCCCACACCTCCCACAGTCCCGTGATGGAGAGCCAGGCATGAACTGGGGGCTTTCACACCCGCAAGGATCCAGGGTGAGATGTGAGGGCCTTTAAAATGCGTGCAGTGGTGCCCGGCCCTTGGAGACCTTGTTTTCTTTTCCTTAAATTGTGCCTGGAGGTGTCTGGCCAGGGGCTGAGGTGGGACGAGCTTGTGCTGCTCCCACCCCAGGTCCTCTAAGGGCCCTCTCCTGCAGGGGTCACCCAACTGCCCGCGCCCTCCTGGCGCCCCCAACCTTCCGCCAGGTCCTGCCGGCGGGGGCGACACAGAGGCAGGTGTGGGGAAACTGGGGACTGGGCCAGATACACGCCTCCGTCCAGCAAGGGAAAGCCAAAGGCTGCAGGTAGGGAGCCAGCTAATGCGGGGGCAGGTGGCCACGGTGGCAGGCCGGGGGTGCACGCTGGGTGGAGGGGGGAACAGAGCAGAGGCAGCTGGAGGCCTGGAGGGAGGAGGAGCGGGCCACCTGCCCCCAGGGACTGCCCTGGCCGGGCCTGCGGTGATGGTCCACTGAGAGCGGCCCTGGCACGCCGTGGGGGGCTGTGTGGATCCACCAGCAGCTCAGGGTCCCGGCATGGAAAGGGATGAAACAACGCTTGGGAGGCGCTTACCCGAGGGGGCGACACGCCCATCCAAGTGCCCCAGCATTGGTCCGCTGGCAAAGAAAGGGTGGCCCACGAGAAGTCACAGCAGACCTCCCCCTGCCACGTGACGCTCCAAGGAGCATTTCTACCTCATCCAAAGCAGTTGGCATATGAAATCAGGTTGTTTCCCCCGCAGAACCAGAGATTTCAGAAAAGCGGGGGAGTTTTTCTCAGAAGGAACACATTTTAGTCATTATTAGACTCGAGTCAGAAACAGCAAGTCGGAAGCAGACGATGATGTCAGAGGGTCTATCTCTTCAGCTGGAGTTCCTTCCCCTGACTCGTCTTTCCCCTCCCCTCAAGGAAGCTCCGTCCAAGATTCTCCTTAAAAGCGCACGGTGCACGCGCACTCCCGGCAAGCCCGAGAATATTCACGGACCCACCACCAGCTCCTGTTTGCAAACAGCTGGGGTGGCGGGTCCTCACTCTCGGCGCTCTGCCTGCTCCTACCCCATCATCCCGATTTCTCCAAGGGAGAGAGGGAGCCACAGAAGGCTGAGCGGCGCACATCTCACAGAGCAGTGTGGCGACCTGCGAGGCCTGGCCATGAACAAAATGAGACGCTTCTGTCTTAGATCTTGGCTTGTTTCCCAAAACAACCTTGACTCAATCGGAAGAGACGGACCAACTTCCCAGAGCAGGAGACGCAGAGACAGACGCAGAGATCTCAGCAGCGAGGGGAGTCTGGGAGGTACCAGCTCTCTGTTCAACAGTAGCTCACGGTGCTCCCAGCAGCTTCTCAGAACAAGGCTGGTGTTCCAGAGAACAAACCCCACTTGGAGGAGTGGGCTCAGAGGTCTGCAGTCCCCATGCCCGACCGGGATTTCAACAGGAATCGGGATTGGAGCGGTCATTATTTTTCCCTCCATCCAAAACTGCCTTTAAGAATTTGCGTAGACAGGGCGCTTGGGTGACTCAGGGGGTTAAGCCTTTGCCTTCGGCTCAGGTCATGATCTCAGGGTCCTGGGATCGAGCCCCACATCGGGCTCTCTGCTCAGCGGGGAGCCTGCTTCCTCCTCTCTCTCTGTCTGCCTGTCTGCCTACTTGTGATCGCTCTCAAACAAATAAATAATCTTTAAAAAAGAAAAAAAAAGAATTTGCGTAGACACTGTTCCCACAAACAGTGGGCCTAGAGGTGTGGGGTTGGGGCTCGGAATGGTGTGTGAGGAAGGGGGCTGACTGGTTCTCCATCTGAGAAACAGTAACAAAGGAACTGCTGTGTCCCACAGGACCCCAAGCCTGTGGGTGTCCTGTCCCGGACTCATTACCTCCCCTGCCCGCCATGTCCTCATCCCCGACCCTCCCGGAAGAGGAGGCTGTGGTGCAGGCCGGCCGGCCCCCACCCCAGCCAGTGCCCTGGGATCCAGGAGCCAGGAGGGGCTGGTGACTCATTCAGTGACACATATCCTTGTCTCTGACCCCCAAGTCCAAAGTAGGACTTCTGCACTAAATGCTTTTTGTGCGTTTTTTCATCTTGCGTCCTTCCTCCCAACTTTTCATTCTGCAAATTTTTGAATACTTACTGGAACATAATAAAATATAAGTATTATTATGCTACAATAAAATGACATATATTATATTACAATATAATATACACTTTATATGATTATATATAATACACAATATATAATTATAATACTATAATAAAAAGAAAAGTTGAAAGAAGAGTGCAGTGAACACCCACGTACTCGTACCCAGATGCACCAGCTTCTAACAGTTTGCCACATCTGTTAAGACCATCTGAAAGACAGTCACTCTGCCGCTGAAATGTCACTCACAGTGATGAGCCCTGAAGCGTGTGTGCAAGTGCTGTACACCTGTGTATACACATTTACACTGTGTGTAAACGACACTGGAACAAAATATATAAGTGAATGGTGCATAAAATTCAGAAAATAAAAGATTTAAAGAGAAAATACCAACCACCTAAAATTAAAAAACAAACAAACAAACAAAAACACTTCAGTGTGTCGTCTAAGAACAGGAAGGCTTTTTTTTGAGAACAAGAACCTTCCAGGGTTCCATGCCCACCTCTCGAACAAGCATCCTTTCCTCGTCGGCCGTGGAGCGTGTAGCTCCGGTGCCGGGGCGTCCTGCGGAGCTGGTGATGGAGCTCCGCACGGTGGGATGATCGGTGACCCGGGGACCACAGAGGCCCGCCAGCTTCAGCAAAAGCAGGAGCAGCGTCTGCAGGCTCCACTCTGGGAGCTCCTTGTCACAGCGCAGCTTCAGCACCAAGTGGCAGGTGGGCGAGACCCACACAAGCGACGTCTGTCCGTAAACATTTCTTTTGAGTCATTTGCCTGGTGATGAGAGCATCTTGGAGAACAAAAAAATACGGACTTTCAGAAGCGACTCTGGACAGGCATGCGTGCAGAGAGGAAATGCGGTGGATCATGACCTGTCGGCTGGGAAGGTACTGCCGACTTCAAAAATTAGAAAGGACAAGGTTCGATGTCCCTTGTTGAACGCAATCACCAGAGTGGGCGACAGAGGTTGTGCGGATCTGTTCCTTATGCTGCTCCCCCTTCTCCCTACAAACGGGGTTTTTCTTCCAGCAAACACATGAAGGTCACTTTTACGAAGATCACTCACAGATCCCAAACGTCTTTTAAGCATTCCCTTCCAGGCCGCACGCCAGGTCCCTGATGGACGGATGGGGCCGGGCAGGGCTGTGTCCGAGAACAAGGGTGGCACGGGCCTCATTCTACCTGATCCAGCCTGTGCTCACCCTTTTCCTTGGCAGCCTAGGCCCATTAAAAATTTCCATTGGGAAGTCTTGGTGCTCATTCATACTACAGTGTAAACAGCCGAGAAGAATCCTCCTAATTGACTGACCTTTTAGATGGTATCAAATTTTAAGCTAAAGAAGTACTTCCCTAAAAGTCATGGCGATAGTCTGTTACTCGTTTAAGCCACAGGACAAGTCAGCCCAAACACCCCCATGCTCCCTGAAGGAGTGACCCGTGGAGGAAAGACGCGATGGCCATACTGAGTCTGGTGGGGCAGAAGAAAGAGGCATCGGCCAGGGCCTTCAGCTGCATCTCCGAGCCTGTCTGAAAACCTCCCCCAACACCCTCCTTCCTGCGGACAGCCAGGTGGCCTCTGTCCCCTCGCATCCACTCTGACACTGGAGTTCCTGCAGCTGAAGGATGCCAGTTCAAACGCAGAAAGGCAGCCACTCGGGCAATATTGATTGCCAGCAGCCAAGCCCACCTCCCTCAAGCAAACCCGGAGTGACTGCAGTCACAGGCAGCCACCCCCAGTGGACAAAGGTGACGGGACATCGACATCTGGCTGCACACAGGATGCCCTGATGCACCACAACAAGGGCCCAGCACACACAAGGAGCGGGACGGTCACTGCCACGTCACAGCACAGTCGACAGGACCACCTCACCCACACAGGTGACAGAGTCAGGGTCTGAGCTCACACAGGAAGGGCTTGTGTCCAGGGAAGGAAAGACAAAGTGCTCCTGCCACCCATCTGCCAAGCTCCGGGGTCCTGCGCACATGATAAACAGCCCTGGGGGCCATGCCCTGGAGCCTGTGGGACCATCATTGGCACCGCTCTCACAGCTCCCCGGGGCCAAGGACAGATGCTCTGGCCACCAAAAGACTGACCGGGGTGATCTCCCTCCTCTGTGACCCTCTCTGGGCCTTGCCACCCACAACCAGCCCCAGAAATTCTCCGGAGAAGCCCGGCCCCACCCCGGGCTGCCTTGCCCACCCCACCTGCCCAGGGCGCAGCTGCTTATTCGAAAGCCAGCAGCGGGATGTATGCTGGTTGCTCTAAACCAAGGGAAAGCCTGTATTTACAGACCAGGGCCAGGCTGTAGAGGACTCCGAACTCCGACCCACAAGCTCTGCAGCGAACGGCTCAAGAAGCCAAACCACACAGCCTCTGCCACCCACGGCCCACAAGGATGGGGACGTGCTCAGGACATGCCATCTTCCCTGCTTCTGGCTCCTGCTTCCAACTCAGGACCAACCAGAGGAAGCCAGATATGCCCCCAGGCGACTCACATAGAACACTCCGCCTCTAGTGGAGCTCCGGCTCCCCCAGGCCACGGCTTCCAAACAGACCCACCTGAAGACATCCCTTTTTCACTGTAAACCTTTCTTGCTCCGCTGCCTGCCTGGGAGTCTCTGCCGGAGGCAAGGGATGGAGGCTGAGCCCGTGGCTTTGGCAAGCTCTGAGCAAATACCCCGTGTGTTCTCATCTGGGTGGTCTTCGTTTATCTCCAAAAAGGACATTAGAGGACCTCAATGAAGTCTTCTGCATCATAAGAGATGAAGAGGACAGACTACCAACGTGGAGAAAATATTTGAGAATTAGTATCTTATAAAGTACTTATATCCAGAACATACCAAGAACCCTCAAAATTCAACAGTAAGAAAACAACTCAATAAAAATTGGGCGAAAATTTGCACAGACACCTCACTAAAGAAGACACATGAATGGCAAAAAGTGCACAAGGAAATCAATAGCATTAGCCGTCAGAGGAATGCAAAGTGAAACTGCCTGAGCCCTACTGGGATGGCCAAAATAAAAATACCGTGACGCCCGGTGCCGATGCAGAAGAGGACCACCCGGAGCTCTCAGTCACTGCTGGTGGGAATGCAGAATGATCGCAGTTTTGGAGAACAGACTAGCAGTTTCGTATAAAGTTAAACAGAGCTCACCATGTGACCCAGCCCAAAGCTAGGTTTTTATCTAAGAAAAACAAAAACTTACGTTTACACAAAAAATATGCACCCCGAATACTTATGCCAATTTTATGTATAATTGCTGCAAACTGAAAACCGCCCAAGGGGAAAGCAAACTGTGGTCCATCCACCCTATAATAAAAAGAAAAATCTACTGATGCGTGCAATGACGTAGACACATCTCAAAAGCCAGTGCGAGAAGCCAGACCCAGCGGCTTCATCGTGTGAGATTCCACTTCCACAGCGTCCCAGGAAAGGCAGGACTGGAGGGACAGGGATCACAGCAGTGATCTCCAGGAGTTGGGGTACAGAAAGCAATTTGCTATGAAGACACAGCACAAAGAGTTTTGGGGGGTGATGGGATGGATGGGATCTCGTGACTGTTGTGGTCCTGTGACTCCAAGCGTTCATCCAAACCTAGAACAGTGCATCACAAGGATTTTACTGTACAGAGGCTTAAAAGGAAATAAGTGACATTTTAAAAAATCCTCTCTATCAACATGGCTTTTAGAATGCTCGTTCCCAACATTTGAAGACAAATATGATACTTCCTAGTCACATGTTGCATTTTTTTATGTTAAAATGCCATTAGTATTTGAGTACAACTTTAACTGCAAGAATGGAGAAAACAATTGGAGCTTCAGCTTCCCATCAGTGTTCTATCCCCTCTTCATCTGCCCACCCCCAGCACATCATCTTACAGTCTACTGATGTCCTTATATTTAACACACACTGTTCTCTGATGACAAAGGTAGCCTTTGCTCATGATAGAAAACACTAAAAAGAGAAAGACACACATAGTACCAACTGTACCACTACAACCTGAACTAACCTATAGTTTTATTTTTAAAATCTTTATTTAAAAAAAATCTTTATTTTTCCCTTGAATGAAGTTACTACTGCTACCATTACTGAAACACTAAAGATCACTCAACACAAATACAAGATATCTGTAAAATGAACATAGTTAAAATAAGACCACTTAACTACCTTTTAAGATTAAACTTAATAGATAAAAAAATAGGCGGTATAGATAAATCTAATTAATTTCCCTAAAATACACACTTGAAAATAAGGCTCTCAGTGAAGAGAACAGACTTGGTGAAGATGGGTCACAAGTGGCGGGTGGTAGGGCTCGACAGGGGCCGGGGGAGCACAGCCAGAGTGCTACTGCCACCCCTCCGGAGTTGGGAGTCAGGAGGCTGGGGCAAGGTTTGACAACCTGCGCTTCTGGTCCACTCTCAGGTGTGGCAGGTGCCGCTGGCCTGGGGACCCTGCTTTGAGAACCCCCGCTTTAATGTGCATTCTTGTCTTCTAGGCTATTCCAGTTTTCAGTCTGAATATAAGTGAGTACCAAGAAAACTAATCTCATTTTCACATTCTCGGAAATATTTAACTAATGCACCTTAATAATGTCGGACACCAAGAATTAATTCGTAACAAAATGGTATATAAATAACTTACGGTTTGAGACACAACCTCCAGCATCTGTTCCTCTGAATAAACGATGTGGCCAAATCCTGGAGGTGATGACACCACTCCTGTCGGGTGGGGAAACACTCATGAATACCTTTTATCGAGTCTTTCAAGGGTGTCTTCATAATGTTCAAAATATGTCAGTGGGCTCTTCAGAGGAGTTCATAGCCGGGTCATCTAAATAAGAAAAAGAATCCCACCCAGTCACTGGCAGCAAGGGCCCTCCCTCTGGCCTTCCAAGCACCACCTTCACTTGTCCTGCACATGGAATACTGATGTCAGCTTAAGCTGCCTTCTCGGGATGAATGTAGGTTGTTCAAATGAGCTAATATATCTGCAAGATATGCTAATTTGCAAAGCCGGCTGTAATCATGCATACAATCTCACAGTTTGGAGATTTCATCCAGAAAGCTCTTGAAACACAAATAGAGTGAGGACTTTTTCAAGCAAAGGCCAGGAGGCCTCCTTATTACAGAGGGCTTGTCTGTAGTCAATGCCTTTCCTGCCAGGGCCTCCTCTCACCACGACTGACAGTTCAACAGCCTGTTGGCTCTCGTCTCTAGTCCCCAGATCTACATGGGGTTTCCCTGTGTGTGCTTCAGGGCACTGGTATGGTATCCAAAGCATCCTTTTGGCATCTATGCAGTCAGAGAGACATCTGGGGCCTGCACATGGCATGTAAAGGGGACTCCCTGTCTTGGCCTCATCTCTAGTGACCATTGTCAAAACCATTAGTTAGATATGCTGTTTACATATTTTTTCCTAAATTCATTGTACTATATATCACTATTAACATATTTTAAAAGTTCTTCGCATACTAAAATCCATTTCACACCATCAGTGGTAAACATTAAGGCCTCATAATATTACATTAGAATATATATTTTCCTGAATAAGTTCAAGAAAAACCCAAGATTTTTCTTAGTCACAGACAAATTAAAGAATAAAATAACCCAGGGGAGGAAAACTGAATCAACCCATTATAACCTTATAAGATAGAATTCACTGAGCCAAGATTCAATAAATGTTTTCATTTCTACATTTATTCTTAAAGTATTTGGTCCCTGCATCCTTTGGTGCACTTTGAGTAATAAATGATGGATAATGGGTGGATGGATGCATGAAAGATGGATGTGTAGATGGATGTAGATAGAGGATGGATGGATGGATGGATGGATGGGTGGATGGATGGATGGATGTGGATGGATAGATGGATGGATGAAGGGTGGATGTGTAGATGGATGTAGATGGAGGATGGATGGGTGGATGGATGGGTGGATGGATGTGGATGGATAGATGGATGGATGGATGGTTGGATGGGTGGATGTGGATGGATGGATGGATAGATGAAGGATGGATGGATGGGTAGCTGGATGTAGATGGAGAATGGATGGATGGATGGACGGTTGGATTGATGGATGTGGATGGATGGATGGATGCATGGATGGGTAGCTGGATGTAGATGAAGGATGGATGAATGGATGGATGGATGGACGGGTACATGTATTGATGATGAAGCAGAATTATCATTAGATGTGGAAGCAGATCTGCCCCTCCTGCTTAAAAAGTTGTATAACTTTGGTCAAGTCACTTTATCTCTCAGTTTTCCCAATGTTAACCAAAAAGGACAATAATTACTGTCCCACTGACTTATTGAGAGAACAGGAAGGGATTATTGTGATGTACATTTATCCATTAGCTTAATTTCCTTTCTTATTTTGTTTTATTTGAACTTTGACTAATGTGAACTAGGCTTTGTCCATTTTCACAAACATTTAATCAGTATACTTAACCAAAGCCACTAGTTGACATGACAATTTACATTAAGAATTGCAGGGTGCCTGGGTGGCTCAGTGGGTTAAAGCCTCTGCCTTCAGCTCAGGTCATGATCTCAGGGTCCTGGGAACGAGCCCCACATCAGCCTCTCTCCTCAGCAGAGAGCCTGCTTCCCCCTCTCTCTGCCTGCCTCTCTGCCTACTTGTGGTCTCTGTCTGTCAAATAAACAAATTAAAAAAAAAAAAAAGAATCGGCCCTAAGGTGACAACAATAGCTAAAATTTTATGAGGACATCCTAGGTGCCACCCACTGTTCAAAGTGCTTAACTTGTATTGACTCATTTAATCCACAGACAACCCTCTGGGGTAGGTGTTATTATATCCATTTTCCACAAAGAACCTAGGACACAGTAGGTTTAAGCAACTTACCCATAGTCATGCAGTTCATAAGCACCAGAGACAAGGGACAGACCCAACTACCTGGCCTTCTGAGCACATAACCACCATGGAGTCAGACAGACCCCTGGTTAGGGAACCAAGTCTGCAGCATATAAGCTGCACTATCTTACTTAGACTCTAACCTATGTCTCCTTCATATGTAAAATGGGCATAATATTATCTATTGTACATCATTTTATGGATTACATGATGTGACTTGACCACTTCATCTAGCATGTAATAAGAACTAAAAATTGGGGCACTTGGGTGGCTCAGTCAGTTAAACATCTGCCTTTGGCTTAGGTTGTGATCTTGGGATCAAGCACCATGTCATTGGGCTCCCTGCTCAGTGGAGAGTCTGCTTCTCCCTCTCCTGTCCTCCTCCCAACTTGTGCTCCCTCTCTCTGTCTCTCTCTTTCTCAAATAAATATTGTCTTTAAAAAAAAAGAACTAAAAATTGTTTGAATTTTTAAAAAATATTTATAACAAGGTCCTGTGAGTCAACTGAATTACTGAACACAGGCAAACACACATATATAAGCATCCACCCATTCATTTGTTGCTGAGATGACACTGGGAAACTGTTAGAAGCCGTGTGTGCACACACATGTGCGTGCACACCTGTGGGGGCGTGTGTATGTGTGCGCACACAGACCATGGGCTCTCCTCCATCTGAGCTGCCACCATGATTTTCTCATCAGAAAAAATTTTGAAACCAAAACAAAAATACTAACATACTTCTGCAGCCGTGTCAGGAATTTCAATAAGATGTGTTCCACCTTTGGAGCAGACCTTAAAAATGCCTGTAGGCTCACAAGTAGAGGGTCAATAGAGGCATTTTCTGAATCTTTATCCAACTGGTGCTTTGACAAACTCTTCCAAATAGTTTTTGCGTGATTTGACTGGGGATGAAATTGTCATGAATGAGTTAAGCTGTTTTCTCCCCCATCTTCTCAGAGAATGCGGATGATTTGCCCACTGAAGCTACATAACTGACACTCTCCCTTGACCTCCACCAGCAAGACCAGATAATTCACAATTCAGGCCCGCATGGGATGACAGCCAATCTTTGCTCCAGATGGTGGAGACGGGCAAGTCAACCACAACCCTACCCTTTCAAACTGCATTCACTTCCGTGTTACTTTTCTATTGTTGCTCTAATAAATCACACAAACTTAATGGGCTAAAACAACACAAACATGTTATCCTACAGTCCTCCAGGTCAGACATCTGATGTCGGTATCACTGGGTGACAATCAAGGTGTCAGCCGCTGCCTGCCTTCTGGAAGCTCAAGGGGAGAGCCCCCTTCCCTGCCTTTTCCAGATTCTGAGTTGCTTGTGTTCCTTGGCCCCTGGGCCCTTCCTCCATCCACAAGGCCAAACAACTGAGCTGACTCCTTCTCACACCGTATCATTCTGACTGAGCTGCCTGCTTTCTTTTCCACATTTAAGGACCCTGTGATGTCACTGGGCCCACCTGGTTAGTCCAGTAGATCTCCCCTATGTTACGGTCAGCTGATGAGCAAACTTTATTCCATCTGCAAACATAGTTCCCCTTCATCATGTGACATAACATAGTCACACGTTCCAGGGACTGGAACGAGAAATCTTTAGGAGCCATTTCACTGCTTACTAGAACTTACTACCTCCTTCAATTCTTACACCTCATGTAACTTTTCCTCAAATAAAATCAATTCCCAAGGGGGGAAATCTGACATAAAAGAAACAAATAACAAAGCAGGATTTAGCTTTTAGCTCTTTACAGAGTATCTGTTCTTCACAGAGAGACAGAGCACCACAACTATGATGGATTCTCGGAACCAATCTGAGCAAAAGGAATGAATCTCTAAATGTAGAGTTAAGTGTGGTAGTTATAAAGAGTGTAAGTGGTTCTTCAAGGGTACGTGTCATGAATTAAGAGCCTCTACCTATCATTTACTCACTCATACATTCATTTATTCATTCAAACAACACTTACCAAACACTCATGACCTCTAGCATATGTCTGCATGCTATGGAGGTGGGTCAAGTAAGATGATAGCTGTCCAACGCCCCAAAGAATTCATGACTCACCCTATGAGGAGGCATGAAAGTGGACAAGGGGCTCTAAGAGGCATGAGGCACTCATATGCCTCCAGTGCTCTCTGTGGCTCAAGAATTTCAGCCACAATGTAGCAGGGAGGTGAAGACACAACACCTGTTTTAATTACTGTCCTAACCCTTTCCATCCCACAGTCTTAACCCACAGATAAGATGATGGGGTAACCTTTGTGTTAACACATTCATAAAGATGACTGCGATGGCAAATCTTTTATTCACTTAGGCCCCAGTAAGGACAAATGTCGCCAAGAAGGACCAGAAGCAGCAATGGAGCCATCTCAGACCTTGGGGTGCAGTGGATCTAGCACTTGCTTCAGACCAGATCCCAGTAGGAGTGCACCCTCCAGCACAGTTCCTGGTGCACAAAATGGAGATAATCATGCCCAGCTAGTGGGGATGTCGTGAAGATTAAGCTGAATGATAACAGATGTAAAGCAATCATCACCTAGTAGGTATCCACTAAATGTTGGTTTTTTCTGCCTCCAGCAGTTACTCACAAATTATCAGCATTTGCTGAATCCTGAAATACCAGCAAGTTACTCAAAACCAATCATTATAAATGCTGTGCTCGTGCTGGCAGTAACTTCTTTCCAATTTTGGCAATATCATCCAAGAACCACTCAGGGACATATGGATCTAACAAGAGGTGCATTTCAGCTGGGCACAGTTCCATCGCTGGGTGCAACCCAACAGCCAACTGGACTTCACTTTTTCACAGTTGCTCTGGTAGAAAAGGGTGAAGTCAGGCTCCTTTTCTGAAACCTGCCCAAAAAGCAAAACCGATGGAAAATAAACCTCAGGGTCACTGAAGGTAGGACATGATGACAACAGCAATTAATGGGTTATCAGTAAAAGAGACACACGACGGTATCTGCGACGGGTACTCAGAGTCACCACATCCCTCTGCAGAGCTGGAGCAGTGGTCAGGTGTCACAAAAAATGTGAGACTCTCAAAAGCTCTGGGAAGAAACAAGGTGGAAAGAAGGCAGATCTGAGGATGGGTTCTCTGGGAAACATCATTAGATCTTGAGTGCCGACCTGAGAAGGAGCACGGAGCTGGGGTAGGATGTTGGAGCGAGGGAAAAATGACAGTCAGCCTTGCAACTACTTACCAGAGACAAGCCCACATGAATTAAACTAAAAAAAGCAACAAGAAAGAAATACACATGAGCTGACTGTGAGCATTCGAGAGCCTGCCAAAGTGGGAAGCAGAGCAAGTGAAGAAAAGCCAGCTCTGGGGTGAGGAGGGGTGCAGAGTGGTGGCGGGCTCCCTAGATTGCCCTCTGTGCTGTGCCCCGTCTTATCCTTGAGTACATAGCAGAGCCCAATAGAATTCTCCCCACTCGAGGAGGAGCAGCACTCTTCAATAAAGGTCTAACGAAGACGTGACCCATGTGAAAAATAGAACATACCTGGAAAAAAGGCCGATGGAGGACATGCTTTCAAAGAACTGCTCCCAAACCAGCTGGAAAAACACTTCCATGCACACGCTTCTTTGTCTTCTTGCGTAAATATAGAAGAAAGTGGAATACGGAAGGGAAAGACTATGTGAGGTAAGAGAGAAAACATCAAAAATAGAGATAAAAATAAAGAACAACGGAAGTGGATAAACTTTAAGATGAGAAAACTCGTACGAACAAATAAGCTCTTACAGAAGTGAGAGCCTCCGTTAGAACAGAACAGCGGGGATTTGAGGAGACGACACTGAGATCATAAGAGCCAGGACAAGCCGGTGGAAGATGACACACATGACGGGGGAAATGAAGGCTTCTCCGGGAAAGGCGAGGAAAGAGGCAGGTCGACGGGAGTCCCGCTGTAGACTCCGTTGCTTCCCACACTGGTACGGTTGTTTCATTCATTCACTCGCTTTGTCATTCATCTCTTCATCCTAAAATTCTCAGAGTGAGTCCTGACTAGGTACAGAGCCTAGACGTTAGCTGTGGGGGAAGCCCCGTCCCCACTCACTGCAGTTTGCACCACTGGGGGCGAGAAAGGAAGCTCAGATGCTGTTCCCTGCTAGGAAGGCAGTACAGACACGCAGGAGCCTTGCCTGGAAGAAACAGCTAGATGTAGTTCAGGGAGACAAACGAGGAAATTGGGAACCAATGTAAAGAAGCAGGTGGTGGACAGTGAAAGTATTCGACTACAAAACCAAGATAAAGCATTGCAAGAACTATGGGGATAAAGCAGGAAGTAAATATTTTTTTAAAAAATTCAACAATATTAAAATTAAAACAGAACTAACAAAAAATCAGAGATGGGGAAGGAAAAAAATTTAAGGTCACATATTTGCCCATCTCTCAGAGGCTAGGGCAAATCAATACTATTTGAACTTGATCACTCAAGAATTAGAAATGAAAGCATTTTTTTTAAAGTCATAAAAGTGAGCACTAGAAGAACCAAACTGAAACTGAATGTTTGTAAGTACCAGGTGGTTTTCTCTCTCTCTCTCTCTCTGTTTCTCTTTTCTGTCCTACGCGCGTGTACACACACACACACACACACACACTCCCTGAGAAGCATTTATTCCAGATAAAATACAGAGAAAACTTTCTGTATGCAAAGCCTTGGTCTTTGCTCTTTCTATGCATTATTTTAATTCTCTCAGCAAGTACACGGTGTAAGTTTCTTTTACTCCGGTTTTATGGATGAGGAAACCGCTTCAGAGAGGGGAAGCGGCATGGCAGGTGAGTGGTAAAGCCACAATCAGTCCCTTCAACATCAGAGCTCGTACTCTAGAGCAACGTGCTTGTTTCTGCCTTCTTTTTGTTCATAATAATAGAAAACCGGAAACAACATCAACATCTATTCCTGTAGGACAAGTTAAATGAATTTGTTTCTGGAATACCCAGTGGGATGGTCTCATCAGCTTCGACTTATGTACAGCAATGAAAAACATGTCCGAGGTATGTTTGGTGAAGGGAAGGGGGCCTGTGGTATATAAAAGGCCATTCTTCTTGCGTACGTGCCCAGCCGCTGCCTGGGAGGGGACAGAAAGAAGTCAGACCTGGTCAGCCCCCCGGGGAGAGGCCAGGACAAGGGGAAATGGGCCAGTGGCAGGGGTGGGGCTGGTTAACTTTTAATTTAATATATTTTGTATACTTTGCTTCCTTTAACAATAAGAATTTATATGCATATATAATATATATGCATATATAATTTATATTTATTTATAAATATTTACAAATATTTATAAATTTATGTATATATATATACATTTCTTTTATACTTTAAAAAAAAAACCCTAATTTTGAAATAAAGAATAAACATTTCCTGGATACTTCCCCAGGATATGATCTGTTCCAAGAGGTCCACACCCAAATCAGGAGGGCTGGCCACATTCTGACAATAGGATTTCTAGAAAGAGAGGAAAAAATGACTTCAAGATGTGATATTTCCTTACAAACAAGAGGCCGTCACAGCTGAAGTCTTGGTTTGATATTTGAATGTCCCCGTGGCATTTTTTCCTGACTATTGTAAAGGGAGAGATGATGAAATCCTGCTGGCGGAGGGCTTCAGCCCTGAGCATGGGTCCTGTTTTCTCCGAGTGTCATGTCCGACTTCTCCTCTTGTCGCTCATTTCCACGGAACCAACCCCCAGCTCATGGAACAAGAGGCAGGCGCTTTTCTATACAGAACACGAGCATCTCATATTTTCCCACTTGGCACACTCCCTGCTCCCTGGGAGAAATTCTACAGCTAAAGGCAGATCTGTTTATCCCCCTTAAGTGAGGAGAGCCTCTTAAAGGAGAAGGTGCAGCATTACAAGGGACAGTTCCACGTACCCGGCCACCCCTTCCTAGGGAGGAAGATTTTTAAAAAGATTTAACTAGAAACTTCTTGGAGGAGAAAGGGTAACACTTCGGGTACACCACCCAACCCAGTCTACGGGGGCACGGTCAGAAAAGAAATTAGAATTTCATCACAAGGGGCTTGTGAGAACACTGGCTCTGTTTCCACACCGGGTCCCAAATATAAACGTTGGTGATGTGGGCGTTTGCCTGGTTGAGAATTTCCATTACAGATAATTAAAGAACAAACCCCACTTCAGTTAGGGAAGATATACAACTTCTTACCAGAGGACTGTAGATGTTCTTCTTAACAGTGAACAGACACGGAGATTAAATTTCAGAGAGAGATTTATTTTGTGCTATTGTCCCGTTATTCACCAGAGAATCGTGCAATGCAAGTAATCTGATCAGAATAATGCATAGGGACATATTTCAGAAAACCAATAATTGTGGTAACATCGAGCTTTGCAAAGGGCCAAAATAAAGTCCGGAATCACTCTAACCTTCTCCCCCAATTCCTTAATCAAAGCTTCATAAGATGGTGTAGTGTTGCCCATTGTCGGCACAAGCCGGCAAAATTCACTAGTAGACTTTTAGAGATTTATTGTAATTTGAGATCTATAACACTTCTCTAGACCTAAAATCAAAATGATATTTTATAGACGAGCCCCGGCAAGATTTTACAGCTTTCGTATCTTAAGAATTCTTTGTCCTTGGTTAGGTACTGCGGGTTGTTTTTTTGTTCCTGTTTTTGTTTTGTTATGTTATAAAGCAGTTAAGTCAAACAATAGAAAAATTACTAAAACTGGCTGTATTTAAATTCTGTTTACTTCTTTAACCTTTTGACTTACCTACATAAAAGGTAATCTTTCAAGAACCAGTCCCAAACAGAATCATTGCCTCTTTGCTTTCCTCAAGTCCTTATGGAATAAACAGAATCTGTAACAAGATCCCTTTAACCATTTTTTATTCTGCTCATATTTGCAATGATTTTATAACAGAGGGCCGGTCTGCCTCTCTCACGTTATCACAATCAGTGCATCCTGGGATTAAAAACCATTTAGAGCCCAAGCCTTAAACATACTCCCCACACAGCAGTATAATGAACATTATGCATTGTTTCTTTTTATTGTTGCTAGCTTTACTGGTTCAACCAAGAAGCTGGGGCGTTGGGTCCTCATTTTTAAGCAGGGGAGCAATCCGCTTACCAACATGGAAAGTGGCATCGAATGAGATTGCTAAGGTGGCAGGGAAGTAAATACATGAGCCCTTGATGGCCACCATCCCCATTTTATCATGAAATGCTCACACACCAGATACCTCTCCAGAGACCGTTCCCGGGAATATTTTCTTTACAAACATGGACTGGTGTCCAAATTGCTCAAGAACAAATACGTTGAGTTGCTGAAAAATTGCATTAAGAGGAGCGAGGCAATCTAACAAGTGGCTCAGAAGCCTAATCGTAAGGGAAGTTGCAGGCAGTTCTGGGGAAGACCGTCAGCTGCCTGCAGACGGATTCCTGGTGTAAATGGTTCCCAGGAGGACGGGCCATCCCACCCACCCACCTCCAGTGTGCCGGTCTTCCCAGCGGGACAGGACAGCCTCTCCCCGGGCACGGTGCCTCCAATAACGAAATTAAAGAGGAGAGATCAGCTACCTCCACACAGGATCTCCTGCCAGGCTTCCCCAGCATGAAACAGGGTGGGACAGGGGACCTAGGTCCTGCTCAGCTACAAATTCTCAGCCCCAGGTCCAAGGTATAATTGGTTCTGCAGAAGCTGAACACCACGTGAGATCCTAAGTAGCTCCTTTCCTTGCTGCCCACCTGAGTATGCCTCCCAAAGATGGGTGGGCTTGGAGTCGAAGGTGAACTCAAATGAGGTCAAGAAAACCAGAGGATTTTTTAATGAGCTCTTCATCTCCTGCACAGTTTTCTCTGCCTACCCAAGAATGACTCCCCTTGCAAATGGTTAACAGAGGAGGAAAGAACTCCATCTTGAGAGCCAGTATTCATCTTTAGTTTATCCATGAAAATGAGAAGTGAGTGGTTTTTAGGGAAATGAATGCCTTCTGATCCTCACATTAAGAATATTAATTTAGTCTATCTAATAATAAATAACATTACCACCTAATTTCTATGTGGTGTTTTACGGTCACTGCATTATTTCCGCTTCTTAACTATGGGAACCAGGTAGATATTAGAGTCAGCATTTTAGATGATTAAAGTGAAGCTGTGCAAAAATATGAACTTTATTCCAGTTAAAACTAGAAATAACACAAAGATGTCTATTATGACTCTGTTTAATATTGCTCTGGTAGATTTTCCCAATGCAGTGACATGTGAAATACAAATATATACATGAATGAACTATTGTTAGTGACAACATCCTTTGTTCAAGTAATATAACCCATACATAGAAACCCTTATAATTAGAGAGCAAATTAAAGTAGCCAGAAACAAGTTAAATGTAGAAAACTTAATGTCTGACCTATTAGAAAACAGATTGGGAGGAAACTAGTCCTATAACAGCAAACGAGAACATAAAATACAAAGATGAATCCTGACAAAAAATGCACAGAATTTGCAACATGTAAACC
The DNA here is from genome assembly GCF_010015895.1 of Lontra canadensis. Classification (NCBI taxonomy): domain Eukaryota; kingdom Metazoa; phylum Chordata; class Mammalia; order Carnivora; family Mustelidae; genus Lontra; species Lontra canadensis. Next base: position 3,328,719 of record NW_022631073.1, on the reverse strand, counting down.
ACAAGTATTTCCTGAGACGCAGGAAAACATTTCATAGAAATGTATCATGGTCACTGATAGGAAGACTGACTGTAGGAAAGGTAAATATCTCCCCAAGTAATCAAAAAGACAAATGTAAATGCAGTCATAACCCCGGTGAGCATTGCTTTGACCCCCTCTCAGAATCGTTCTAAACTTTGTATCAGAACTAAAGGAGAAGAGAGCTAAGACTGTGGGAGGGGAAGAGCAGCATGGGAAACTTGCCCTGTCAAAAAGTCCCATCGAATTAATGACTTCTTCACTTCAAAAGGAGAGTTAAAAACCATGGGGCAGGAATGTGCATACAGTTAGACATAATTAATACTTTGGGGGAAATGTCCATGTGTTAAAAAAAAAATAGACCTACCTCACATGACATAATAAAATAAATCCAGATGAATAAAAATAACCCAGTAAGTAATTAAAAAACAAATGTAAAGTATTTTATTTCCTTTGTTATTTAATTAAATTTACTTAATTTATTTAATTAAAATTTTAAAAGTAAATTAAAAATAAATATTTAATAAATACTTATATATATACATATGTAATATATATAAATAAAAGTAAATAAAAATAAGACTTCTTATATTTTTAGGCTGTGCATTCCACAAAAGGAGAATCATGTCTGCCTTTTTGAATGAATAAATGAATGAATGAATAAATAGGAAAATACCAAAATAACGGGGACAAGATCACAAGAATTTATGAATCGTTGTGGGATTTTCAATTTTTTTAATAAGAGGCAAATAAATCTAGAAAAGGATTATAACCAATATGATCACAGATTAATATTCTAAATACTAGAACTCCTGGGTGGCTCAGTCGTTAAGCGTCTGCCTTCAGCTCAGGTCATGATCCCAGGGTCCTGGGATGGAGCCCCACATCAGGCTCTCTGCTTGGCAGAAAGTATGCTTCTCCCTCTCCCACTCCACCTGCTTATGTTTCCTCTCTCAATGTGTCTCTTTCTGTCAAATAAATAAAATCTTTTAAAAAGTATTGTAAATATTGGGGCACCTGGGTGGCTCAGTGGGTTAAAGCCTCTGCATTTGGCTCAGGTCATGATCTCAGGGTCCTGGGATCGAGCCCCGCATCGGGCTCTCTGCTAAGCGGGGAGTCTGCTTCCCTCCTCTCTCTCTGCCTGCCTCTCTGCCTACTTGTGATCTCTCTCTCTGTGTCAAATAAATAAATAAAATCTTTTTAAAAAAAAGTATTGTGAATACTTAGAGATTTCAATAGTCAATTAGAAAAGAACAATTTGAAAAAAATGAAGAACATTTCAAATTGTGGTTTGGGACAATCAGGAAGGGCATAGGCTACAACACCATGCGATTCTGAGCCTGCCGTGGTCAGTGACAAAGCTTTGTACTGGCCATCAGCTGCAGAGTTCTGGGATTCTCTCCTGCAGCCTAGACACAGAAACATCGATCCAAACACACTTTCAATACTATGACATCATTATCTGGAGATGGTGTTGCCTTACCAAGATTCCTAGATAAAGATGTACTTCCAGCCACTTTTTGCTAAGCTGAGGTTTGTTAAAATCATCTTTAAAAAAAAAAAAAGGCTAGAATTTTATGTTAACGTGGTTCACAAAAAGAAAACAGAACAGTTCTACTTTTTTGTGGAAATTAATCCCATTTATCTTGTACATAAATTAAAAATTACTATGCAAGAATGGTACTATTTTGTCAATTTTGCAATTTAAGTTTCCCAAAGAACAAACATCTCTATCTCAAAGCCTTCTAAACACATGCACACACTCACACACACACATTACGAAGGCGGCCAAACACCCAATCTAACTTTTGAAACCTTGATGTTCAGCTCATGGTTGTTCATTACTTTTGTAATGAAGGATAAGAAAGGCAAATGAGGCCACACAGGATTTAATGGAAAATCACAAATAAAAGGAGACAGGAAACAATAAAAAAGTAAATTGTCCAATTTATAGGAATTATTTAGGAAAAAAAAATAGATAAGTATGCAAAAACTCAATTGTTTCCCTCTAAGAAGATAAAATAATATATGACACACAGTATAAAGTTAAGCCTGTCTACGAAGTTTGTGTTTCTGTCTTACTAACAGAGTAGAGGTTCTTTTTTAAAGAATTAGAAATCAGGATTCCGATTACTAGGACTGACTGAAGACAATTATTGTCTCATGGCTCTGCAAACCCTACTGAAGTCACTGATGGGATATTTCTTAATCCATTATAGCACTGGAAGATAAGAACCCCATCAGTAGATAGAAATAGGAAGGAAATTCTGGAAAAGTCAGGGCACATGGAAACTGATTGTTGGCAAGTGCCATCAAGTTAAAGTACCAGCAATTACAGACCATAATAATAATAATAATAATAATAATTATAATAAAGTCCTCCTGAACGAAGTTTCCCATGAGAACCCTATAAAACCCCAAGATAGGGGACGCCTGGGTGGCTCAGTTGGTTAAGCAGCTGCCTTCGGCTCAGGTCATGATCCCAGCGTCCTGGGATCGAGTCCCACATCGGGCTCCTTGCTCGGCGGGGAGCCTGCTTCTCCCTCTGTCTCTGCCTCTGCCTGCCATTCTGTCTGCCTGTGCTCGTTCTCTCTCCCCTCTCTCCCTCTCTCTCTCTGACAAATAAATAAAATCTAAAAAAAAAAAAAAAAAAAACCAAGATAGAAGAGTAAGATGATCAGGTCATGGATGATCAGCCCAGAAATTATTTCAGGTACTCTCCCACGTTCCCCAGTGAGCAGCTCATCCCAGCATCCAACTTCCTCACACAGATGGCCCTTCCAGAGCCAGGGCTTTCAAGACCAGAATTGGCGTTCCCTTCCAAGATAACCCAGGTAACACAGCACAGTCCTCAATACCACGCAGCTTGCAGGCTCATGTGTGAAATGAATATGAAGAATCATCATACACTGAAGGGAACCAACCTGAAAGAACCAGTCAGAGAGTGAGGGAAGAGTAAGAAGGAAAACCCAAGGAAGCCCTAAAAGAAGTCAAATTAATGAGCTCAGAAATATGAAAGATAGGTTGATTAATTTAAAATAGACTCCAACATAATTTATGAAAATTAGAAGTATTATTTCTAGGATGAAAACCTGCACAAGAAGAATAAATAGACAAAGCTGAATATCAAATTAGGGAGGGAAAGACTGAGAGTCTCCCAAAACTCAATCCAGAAAGAGGTGCAAAGCCTGAAAAAAGATTTGAAAGAAAACAAGGACAGACTCATAAGTGCCAATATCCATCTAACCAAGTTTTCTGGACAAAGATATTGGTGGGGAGAAAATATAAACGAAGCATTAATGAAGCAATTCTCCCTATGCAGAAAGTGTCTTAAAGTTTTTTGTTTGTTTGTTTTCTTTTGTTTTGTCATATTCAAGTGCTACACAAAAAGAATGAAAAATGACCCATTCCGAGATCCATCCTCAAAATGTCCAGAGAGGAAAAGGCAGATTATCTGCAGGAAACAAAACATTGGCTTGGCATCAGCTCTCTGATCTGCAAAAATAGGTCCTAGAAGATAATGGAGCAGTGTTTCCAGGATGAGGAAAAGGAATTCTGCATCTAGAATTTCATACCTAGCCTGAATATCAGTCACTTGTACAGCAAAATAAGCATATTATAGACATTGGTGACTTGGGAAGTTTGCTAGCCCTTTTAGAAGAGTTACTTGGACATTTACACAAAATTTGAAAAATAAATTAATAAAGAAGTTAGTAGATATTAGAAATAATGGTGAGAAAAAATAACCAGAAACAAATAATTCCTTTTAAAAAAAAAGAAATATTTTTATAATATAGTCATAGATGGCATGATTTTTTAAAAGGTAAAGGCATAATTCAAACAATTTAATATGGTACTAAAACTCTAACTTACATCAACAAAGCATAGGAGATCGGGAAATAGAAATGATGAAAGAAAGTCTTGTCATATTTGGGGAAGCTGAAATTTAACATTAGAGCAAAAAAAAAAATCAAGACAGAGAAGACAATTAAGATAAGGCATCATATATTTTTTTTATAAAAGTACAGTCCTTTCAGTTAATTGTATAAGTTCCTGTACATTGAACAGCACAATACCAGACTATATAGAGCAATATATGCAATAAATAAGTAACATAAAGCAGAATATATGAAATAAATTTAAAAAAACAGGGGAAAAAAACCTAGCCTGTTTACAGAATGAGATTTTAAGTGACCTCTTTAAAAATTACAAAGTGAAACATGAATAATGAGATAGAAGATCAAAATATCAACTTAAAATCTTGATTAAAAGGTAGAAAGAGAGCTTTGCCCACAACAAAGAGCTTTGCCCACAACAGAGAGCTTGAGAATCCATGTGGCTTTCAAACACTCACGAAATATTTATTTTAAAAATATGCCTGAGTTGTATTGCATAAAGAAAATGCAGTAGATTCCACAAAAGTGTATGGAAACCACAGAGAACAAAGCAATGAAACTGGGAACTAATGACCAAAAGACAGTCCCAAAATGTCAATCCACTCAAGAACATGAACCAGAACCTCTGGGTAACTTATGAGTGCAAGAGAAAATAAAAACTGAAATTAAAAATGCTTAAAAATGAGAGTATACCATATTAAAAACCATTGGGCACAGGCAAAGCAGTCCTGAGAGGAAAATTCAGAGCTTTAATGGACTTTCAGAAAATAAGAAAATCTAAAAGTAAATTAACTAAGCATTCCATTGGAGAAGTTAGAAAAACAACTCAAAAAATCTCAAGTAAATAGGAGGAAATGACAAAAATCAGAGGCTCCCATTTCTAATATCGCATACTAAATTATTTGGAACAGCACTTCGGCTGAAAACAACTTAAACTAATGAATAATTTTAACACTCCTTAAATGCATGAAGAGATTGTCAATCTCATAAGGAAATACTCCCAAAAATATAAGAAGGGAGAGATCTGAACCAGGTAAACCAAGCCCAAAGGAGACAGTTTGCTTTTGCCCTCAGAGATTTGAGAGTGTGGATGGCCATACAGGTCAAGGGGAACAGAAATCAAGGCCAACGCCCACTCATGTCGGGGTGTACTTGGAATGCAGTTGGGTGTTACTTGGCAAATTCAAGTTTAAGTCACGCGCTATCATCCAGCATCTTAGGTGCCCCTCTAGAGAAACAGCACACCAGGATGCAAGCAAAAGTACGCATTGTCTGTGCTATGTCAGTAGCCAAAAGCTGGAAAAGAGATATCATCACCAGGAAAAGAGATAAATAACTTACAAGCATAACAGTGGGAGACGGTGTGGTGTCAGAGCAAACCAAGAGCAGCTCCTCACCCCCCCACACACATTCTTCACATGCGTCGTCGAGTGGAAGAGTTCAGGGGGGAAAGAAAGACTATATACAGTACGATTCCAATCCAACACCTCAAATATCAATATTACAGAAAACTCAATGATTTTGTCTAGGGACAAAGACAAAGACAAGGACATTACTTTCACAAACTCAGGCAAGAGATTACCTCTGTAGGGAGGAAGGAGCATGGGCAGAGAACTTCGGTGGCCGAGGTTGTCGCGGTGATTAGTGGGTTGTAGTCTAAGGGGTTTTTATAGGGGTTTATAGGGGTTCCTTGTTCCCTTTCCTGATAGAAGGAGAAGGAAAAGCTAAGTAGTAATTAAGAAAGCATAAAACATGGCAACACGAAGAGTAGCTTTGAACAGAAACAAGTGTTCTTAGAAAAGACCATCAAAGCAGGCAAGATCTTGCAGGTCTGGTCAGGTGAAAGGAGAGGAGACCAAGAACGCCAGCATCATTAAAGGACACAGATGCATTCTCAAGATACTGCAGCGAATGTAACTTTGGAGCAACGAATTTGATAAGCTAACAAAAAGGATGGTTTGGGGGGTTTTTGGTAGGTGGCGGTTTCTTTTTTAATTAAGAATGTTCGACAATTGAATAGAGAAACGGAGAGAACCAGAACCCACCACCATCTACCAAAGAGACGGAAAAGTCACCAAATGTACATAAGCCGGTTCCACCAGTTCGAGCAGTGCCGCAGGCGTGGAGATGTCTGTCCCCAAGCGCTCCTTAAATCATCCCCTGGTGCAGGAGCTGCAAGTCTTCTCACCTCCTCCAGGGGACGGCGTGTGTCTTCATTCATCCCCCTCTGGGTCATTCATGCTACGCCAGCTTTTTGAGTGGTGGTACCGAGACGCTGTTCCTTTCCACCTTCGATGATAGAGGTCCATCACCATAAGGTGTCCCCTGAACTTCTGTGTGGCTACATCCCATGCGTTCTGCACGCTGTTTTCCTTAGGAGAGCTTGAGAAATTCTGCAATTGTGTTTATTTCCCCCTTTGACCCCAGAGTTGTTAAGCAGACAGTTCTGTTTTTCCAGGTGGAAGTGCCTTTTTGTGTTGTTTTTTTTTTATTTTCTTATTAATTCCAAGTTTTATTGCATGGAGCCAGTGGTTTGTATTGCATATATATATATATATATATATATATATGGAATTTATTGAGGTTTGCTTTACAACCTAGTGTATGGCTTTTTTTGCGTGTGAATTTGTACTCAAAAAGGAGGCACACTCTCTATTACGGTGGTGCAAAATTTGAAACGTGTCTACGGAGCCTCCCTGATCCACTCTATGGTTTAGGCCTTCTGCTGTGTGAACAAGGTGCACAAGAATTACCCAGACTGTTTGTAGTCTCTGTCTGCCTGGGCCTGAAAGGGTAAACCATCCGACTATCTGCGCCTGTTTCTCCTGTTCTCGCACGTCTGTTTATTTCTTCCTTTCTCTCCCATTTTTTTCTGTGACATAAGCATGGCTTCTGTGTAATCAAATGCATCAATACTAATAATTTTTATGTCTTCATTGTGAATTGTGGCCTTTCGCAGTATAAAGTATCTTTTTTTTTTCCATTTACGCTTTATTGGTCCGAATTCTACCTTGTCCATCATCGAATTGTAACCCCTGCTTTCTTTCGGTTGGTGTGTGCGTCCTTCCCTGCCTTTCACGGGTCTCTCTCAAGCGCTGTGTCTTAGGCGTCCCTTCTGGAGGCAGCTTGGAGTTGCACTTTTCTTTGTGAGCGAATCAGATCTCTTTTCCTTCCAACGAGTGAGTTCAAAGGACCCGCAGGCACTGACGTGACGATGTGCTGAGTTCGGGCTTTTCATATTGTTTCAATGTTACAGGCGTGTGTGTGTGTACAATGTTGCAGGCGTGTATGTGTGTACAATGTTGCAGGCGTGTGTGTGTGTACAATGTTGCAGGCGTGTGTGTTTACATGTATGTAGGTGCCTGTGCGTTATGTACGTTATGACACAGACACATGTGCGTGCCAAATCGTTCACTATGGAACCTTCCTCTGCACCATTCGGGTATCACGTATGGGAATTTTGGTAAATTTATTTAGGCATGAGGAAGGCTCACATTTTTCTCCTAGAGTTTTGCGTGTTGGCAGTATCTGCGTAACAGCCTTAATCGGCCAATCACGGCATAACCTGCATAAACAGACAACACTGAATATCAGATTTTTGCCAGAGAATTAGGCCCTAAGGCATCTCATTTAGGTTTCAAAAATGACATCTCTTTAGAATCTAAAACAATGCGTGGCCGGTACCATCCAAGGGAGAAGGGAGAAAATCAGATAATGTTCAGTAAGGCTCAGTTTCCCCCAGATCCTGATTAAGAACGGTTCTCGGTGAAGGAAACAGACACTAACTAGTGTCCCTCTCCTGGACCTCCCCCGCCCCCCCCCGGGGAATCAGCAGCCCCTGGTACCCCCGTCCGCTTTTACTCACACGATTGCACCTGCTGGTGGCAGGAGACACTGCGCTCCTCCCTGACTGCTGTGGCCTCACCAGTGAGACTTTCCGAGTCCCTCCGCCTGCCGATTTCTCCATCAGCCCACCCTGCCATGACTATCCTGTTGCCCTCAGCCCTCAGCCCCTCGGTTAAATGTCTTCCATGCTGACACCACAGCTTTCTAGTGAGACAGCTGCTTGAGGCTGGCTCTCCGCCGGGATCCCCGGCAAGGGTCCCCAGGAGCTCCCATCCTGGAGGGCTTTAGTCCCCACCTCTGTAGGTGGCTTTGGTCTCTGAAGGAAAGCTGGGCTGAACATGAAATCTTGTGATCACATTTTCCGTTCTTGGCCATCTTCACAATGTCGCTTTCTTGCAGAAAATGTTGCCGTTCAGAAGACTGATGCCAGACTCACTTCCTTTCTTCTGTAGCTGTGGACATCCTGCCTGCGCTCCCAGGGCTGTCTCAGTTTGGGAGGACGCATCTTCCAGGAGGGGTGCATTTCCACGCCCTCTTGCCACGTGGACTAAGGCCTCCCTTTGTCTCAGGAAACCGAAGGGCTCAGCACCTGGCATCCGTGTCTCCGCGGCTCGTATCCAGGTTGAAGAGACGGTCTCCAGTTCTGGGCTCCTGCAGCGTCCCACGCCTTCCTCTCAGCACGTTTCTGTCCCGTAGACGCTGGGCTTGCTTGTTAGACCATTGCCCGGGCTCTCCCTCCACGCTGCCAGAGCCTTCTCTCTCTCTCCCATGCCGCTGCCCTGTTCAGCTCCTGACCCCCTGCCCCCTCAGAGCGGGGCTGCCGTCTGGGCACGTTAGCCGCCCACTCTGACGAGCTCAAGGGCCGGCCTTTTGGCTGGCGCAGCAGGGCCCTGACGATCATCGCCGCCGTCCCCAGCAACACAGAGTCGAGGAGCCACCTGGCCATCCTGACCACAGCTGCACAGTCAGAGACAGATGCATGGTTTGGAGGAAAGTTTCAGTTTCCATGAGTCACAGAGGCATGACCTCAACCTCTTCCACTCTCTGCACAGTTAATCCCCTACAGCCTTGGCTGAGGGTGGTCGGCCACGAGCAGGGACCTTGTCACTTCACAGCTGTCATCGGTAGGCAGGCATCCTTCACTACTCTCTCTCATTGGTTGGAGTTCCAGAAAGCACCTTGGGAAAGATTCAAAGTCACACTGGGGCCGTGTCTCCAATGCCAGCCTGATGAACTTTTAAATGTTGATGTCATGAACCCTGCTCCAAAAGAATTTTAAGGAGTGCCTGGGTCACACAGTTGGTTGAGCAACTGGCACTTGGTTTTCAGCTCAGGTCTGATCTCAGGGTCATGAGATTAAAGCCCACATCGGGCTCTGCCCTCAGTACGGCATCTGCTTGTGTCTCGCTCTCCCTCTCCCTCTGTCCCTCCCCACTGCTCACTTTCTCGCTCTCTCAATCTCTCACTCTCTCTCAAATAAATAAAATACATTTTTGAAAAAATAAAGGAATTTTAATATTCCACAATTTACTTAAGAATACACCAAACTTACATATAACAATCACCATATCCAGTCTTTCCGTCCACAACATAGAATGTCTCTTTATTTGTTCAAACCTTATTTTTAGTTTTTCTTAGCAAATTTCATGGTTTTCTTCTTTGGGTTCCATATTATTCTTCCTAATTTTTTTTCCTAGGTAATTTATATTGTAGGTTGTTTTTGTGAATAGGAAGTGTTTTCACTAATTGTGTTGGTCGTGGCTAATATGTAAGATTACTACTGATTTTTACATAGTTATTTAGGATCAACACACTTTTACATTTCCTTGGCTGGATGAGATAAAAGATAAAATAGATTCTTAGCACAAAGATAAAGATCAAACATGTTTATTCACTGAAATGCAATATCAATGGGGAATTTAGAGAATTTGATTTTAATGACCAATTTTCAAATCAAAAGATCTTTTTTATTTTATGGTTTATGTTCATAATCTTCATATGAATCACAACTGATTTAATCGGCAGAATTTAATCAGGAGAAATATGTAAGGATTTGATCCACTGGTCTGAAATATCTTTGAAAATGGCATAATTCTTTGTAATAACATGTTGCTCTTTGAGCAAGATCTTGTAAATGGCCCCTTTGGAGATGTTCTGAGAAATTGTATCTGTTTATAATCTCGTATTGGAATATGAACAGAAGCTTGCATATTAGAAACAAGAAATTATTTGGAAAACTCACCCTGCATAGTTTTGATTATAAAAGTTCTGTGAATCAAATAATGAAAAAACACTTTGGGCCATCTAAGCAGTCACCATCTGCTTAAATAGAAAAGACCCAAGGAAGCTGTATGTGCCTCTTTTGACTCTGACCTAAACAGCTTTCTGCCCTGGGAACACTGTTCAGCGGACATGGAAGGGGCCAGCCCCATAGTCTTGTCATCAAGCAAGTACAGGTGGCATGAGGGGGTCTGTTCTCAGGCAAATGGGGAGCTAATTCTGAGTGGAAGGGAGAAACACAAGGAAGGTATTTCCAAGAATAAAGAGCAGAGGACAAGAGAGGAGAAAAAGAGGGCGACGACGGTTGCCAACATCATGAGTAGAGTCAGCAGTGAGTCAGGTGGGGCAGGAACACCCCTCATCAGCCAAGGCCCCACTCTGTCCCCATGGGGAAGAGACCCCATGATGAACCGAACCAGACGGATAGCACCTAAATAACAGCTGTCAGTAAATCACCTCTCAGGGTTTGTCTTTAAGGGTTTATCGTGACTCCTCAATTCAAAACATCTCTGCTGGAACCCATGTCTCCTCTTTGCTTAAAACCAGGGTCACCTAACCTTGAATCCAGACCCTTGTTAGCCCTCACTGACCACATGAGGACTGCTGGTCAGTTTCCTCAGCTATAAAATAACAAGTTGAGAGTTGATGAGCTTCTGTGGATCATCTTAGGTCTGACATTCCAGAAGGCTCAGAAAACCATAATGGAAGTACACAGATTCACATTCACTCACTGGGCTGTTACCTCCCAAGTGCAAATAACCACCCAGGTGGGAGGCAAGCCAGTAGGTAAGGTAGATGGAAATGGGATGGGGAGACTGCAAATGGGCGTGAGTTTTTTCCTGGGAGATGGAAATGTTCTAAACTCAGGCAATGGGGGCAGTCCCACAGCCCTCTGATTAGACTAACCTATAACTGGACCCTTGGAATGAATAAATTTTATGGGATACAAATTGTGCCTCAAAACAGCCATTACAAAGAAAAAGGAAAAGAAACCAGAGAGGGGTTCAGCCTCATTCTACAACTCCTGCAGGAGGGCAAACAGGAAAGGCAGCGTGGGGGTTCTGTGTCACAACAAAGGACCAGACCGGCCTGAGGAGCATGAGCTAGTGGCGATTTTGGTGTCTCTCAAACGTTCCTTTCTCTGAGGCCACATTCCCTGCCAGAATGTCAAGGCCTGTGCGGACACTAGCTGGTAAAACAAAGGCTGACTTCCAGCTCTGGGGCAAGCCTTCAGCCAGATTGGCAACCGTTCAACAAGTTGTCCACATTGAGAAGCAATTCGTCTCCTCTGCTCCCTCCTCACCTCCCCCAGGAGAACGAATCCAGGAAGGTAAGCCTCTGAGGGCGAGCAAACATAAGAAGCCTAAAATGGCAACTCATTACAATGTCTGCAATTATTTCAAATTTGGATTTTCATAATAACTCTTCATGGCCGTGTTGACCAGAGGGAAATTTTATTCCCAAATGTGCCCATGTCAAATTTGCCATTATCTTCCAGGAAAAAAAAAAAAATCAAATGGAACAGCTTTTAAAAAGAGATAAAGTTTACTCATTGGAAATTAGAAATGAATATTTATTGTCAGATCTCTGTCTAGATTAAAACCTTTTATTTAACACCAGTTGAAAGTATAAATTATTCACATGTTTATATTTCAATGACTTCTGTTCTCTGATGATTTCATTTCCTGGAGTGTATTACTGGTAAGATAATGAAATGCCTCATCAGCCTGGAGTATTAAGCAAACAACTAACTTCAACTTTTTCAACACCGCATAAAAAATAGAGTAGTCCCCAACAATTTAGTTCATCCAGTTGATGCAGTGTACAGAGAACATCCCGAAAGACAGCAATGAAGAGAGGGCTGCCCACAGCCGTGGAATGCGCTCCAGTCTCCCGTAGACACGCGACGGGACGTGGTAACCAATACTCTGCTCTCACACAAATCATGATTTTTGGCAGGAGTCGTCTTTGCCAGAAGGGAGGAAATTTTTAAAAAAGAGAGAAAGCACAGTATTCTCCACTTCCACAGCCAGCAAAGATGAGCTCTTGCTGTCTGAATGACGTTATCTAATTGTTTCACTCTGTCCTTCTCTCTCAGCTTATTACTTAATGTCAGGAAATTTTGTTCATTGAGAACGATAACCCCTCATCTATTTATAGTGCTTTCCGTTTACAAAACACTCGCATGTACGTTAACTCGTTCAAGGGATGTGCTCTTGCTGGATCTTGGGGGAATCTTTCTGTGCCTAGAGATAAATGAGTATACATACGAAATTCAAGAATTTTCTGAAATAAATCCATTTTCCAGAACTTTCTATGAGAATATTTTACAAATCTTTCAGTAACACTGTGTTGTCCATATACTTAAGTGCTAATAACCCCTGACACTTTATACATTTCTCTATTTTTTAAAAAAATCTCTATTTCCATGGAAATGACTGTGAATTTCTTTTGTGATGTCCAGTATTGCCTCTGGCCTTGAATAAGTCAGAGCAATGCTTTTTTTAGAATTAATAGTCATTGTGGTTAAGGAGGTAAGACTTAACACCTATACAAAATACATACGCTCTAACCTGGGGAAGCAAAACATCCATAACATGAAAAATTAACAACAAAAACAACAACAAAAACTAACAACACATGGAAGTAAATAGGAACGAGGGGCAGAGAGGATATCAGAAGCAAGGATCAAGAGGAGATGTGCTGGCCAAGTCCTTGCTGACACCATTGGGTGTCACTCAGAAGAAGTGAACAGAGGGACATCCTTCAGGACTGGGAGCTCCCTGGGGGAGCTGCAGAGAGAAGGAACCTAGCACCCCCAGTCAGAGTGCCTGGCCTCATCCAGGTAGACCATGTATTTTGGACAAAAGGGATAGTAAAGTGTTGAATTGTCCTGTATACCACACTATTGTGAAGAAGAAGGTATACAAGCTAGAGCTTCTAGTTGATCTTTCAAGTTAATCAGGACTTCCAAAAAAAGAAGAAGAGAGAAAGAGAGAGAAATTTTTTTTAAAGATTTTATTTATTTATTTGACAGACAGACAGAGATCACAAGTAGGCAGAGAGGCAGGCAGAGAGAGAGAGGAAGCAAGCTCCCTGCTGAGCAGAGAGCCTGATGCGGGGCTTGATCCCAGGACCTGGGATCGTGACCCGAGCTGAAGGCAGAGGCTTAACCTACTGAGCCACCCAGGTGCCCCAAGAGAGAGAAATTTAAGCAATATTTTAGCATGATTAATCTGATAAAGGTGAAGGAGATGAAAGAAGGAGAAAGAAGTTTTATGGGAATTGGGGGTACCAGCAGTGACAGCCTTGTAATAATTTCAGCCTGGGGTGATGGACCCTGACACTGGGTTGCCAGTGATGGGAGGGGAGGAAGACTGGTGCCCAAGTTCCGCACTGGACAAGGAGGTAGAGGCGAGGGGAGGAGTTCTTGGACTCCGAAGATCCCAATGCAGGTGCCTGGGAATAAAAGGGAATCACTCCACGTCATCGCAAATGGCAAGATTTCGTTTGTTTTGATGGCTGCATAGTATTCCATTGTATATATACACCACATCTTCTTTATCCATTCATCTGTTGATGGACATCTAGGCTCTTTCCATAGTTTGGCTATTGTGGACATTGCTGCTATAAACATTCAGGTGCACGTGCCCCTTCGGATCACTACATTTGTGTCTTTAGGGTAAATACCCCGTAGTGCAATTGCTGGGTCATAGGGTAGCTCTATTTTCAACTTTTTGAGGAACCTCCATGCTGTTTTCCAGAGTGGCTGCACCAGCTTGCATTCCCACCAACAGTGTAGGAGGGTTCCCCTTTCTCCGCATCCTCGCCAGCATCTGTCATTTCCTGACTTGTTCATTTTAGCCATTCTGACTGGTGTGAGGTGGGATCTCATCGTGGTTTTGATTTGTATTTCCCTGATGCCGAGTGATGTGGAGCACTTTTTTCATGTGTCTGTTGGCCATCTGGATGTCTTCTTTGCAGAAATGTCTGTTCATGTCTTCTGCCCATTTCTTGATTGGATGGAACTAGAGGATATTATGCTGAGCGAAATAAGTCAATCAGAGAAAGACAATTAACATATGATCTCCCTGGTATGAGGAATTTGAGAGCCAGAGTGGGGGATTTGGGAGTTAGGAAAGGCAAAAATGAAACAAGATGAGATCAAGAGGGAGACAAACCATAAGAGACTCTTAATCTCATGAAACAGAATGAGGGTTGCCGGGGGTTGGGGGGTAAGGATAGGGTGGTTGGGTTATGGACATTGGGGAAGGTATGTGCTATGGTGAGTGCTGTGAAGTGTGTAAGCCTGATGATTCACAGACCTTTATCCCTGGGGCAAATAATACATTATATGTTAATTTAAAATATTTTTTAAAAAAGGATGAGCATCACTGACGGAGCCAGAGCCAGCCTGGCTGGAGGGAGATGAGGGCTGGAGTGTGCTGGAGACCCATCTAGATGACAGTATGACCCGCAAGTGGAAAGATGCAGCCCCGTGCATGCACAGTGGAGTCAAAGGTGTGGGCAGATGGGCAGTCCTATCACTGACATCCTCTGTACATGAGTGACAATGGGAACCATGAACAAGGACAGTGGCTCCTGGAAGATGTGAGGCCCAGAGCATCAGCCAGGAGCCCAAGTTTAGGGGGAGCCCCAGGAGGACAAACCAGAGGCCCCAAGAAGGGCGGAGAGGGCGACAGCCCATGGAACCAGAGCCACACAGGACTAGAACCCCCAGAGCCAGGACAAGAAAGAGTTTCCAGAAGTCAGTGATTTCGAAAATTGCCTCTTCTGGTGTTGCGTTTACCCCATTTATTCCATGAGGGTGTGTAGGTGCTGACTTCCATATTTAGCCCCAAATCGACCTTTTGACCTTTTAAATCAAATATGACATAATGTGTGGAATAAAATTTACCAGATTAAGATATTCTGCTGTCATTTCCTAGGTCGTTAACATGCAGCTTTTCATCTAATAGGATATGCAAGGCGTTCTGTGTCTTTCCTTTGACCTCCTATGAAATAAATTTAGCCAAACTAGCTCTATCCCGGAACATCTCTTTAATATGCAACAGAGCCTTTCAACTTGAGAAGAAAAAAATCACCTTTCTAAATACAGCCTTCTTTGAAAAGTGGTGCTAGAGAGGTTGGTCCAAAATGGTTTTGGGGAGACTGCCCCCACCGTAGGCAGTGTCCTCAGGCAGGCACCATCTGGTGCAGGCGGTCAAGACCCGTCAGGGAGCCCAGAGCCAGGTGCCTCCTGGGGTCTGCATCCTGGGGTTCCCTCACTGCACCGGAGGCTTTCTCCATCTCCTGACGTGGTCCACATCACACGGCTGCCCATGCCCATGGACCCACACCAGATGTGAGCATAGCACGTCACCACAGAGGGGACTCATGTGTGTTCCTCCACTCAAGCCATTCTGCTCCCACTCCCAGCAACCGGCCCACCGCCGTCATCCCTGGAATTCTCAAGGAAACACAGGCAGGTATGAATCTTGATTATTGCTCATTTGTCCCTGTCGTTCCTGTAAAGCTCTGGTCTCTGTCATCACATCTGGGTTTCTCTGAAGATTGCCTGCCCCTTACTGGCAGCTTTGACTCAGAAAAATCAGCAGATGGTGTCCCCTCCACTGGGGGCTCCAGCCACTGGACAGCCTGAGCCACTTCCAAGTTTATGGCCCACACACAGACGTGGCACTCTATCATGTTTTGCTGTTTTTGTGGTTACTTTGTGTGTTTGCCCTATTTCCCCAAGTGGCCTAGAACATCTTTACTGTAAAGATGGTGTCTTATACTTAGCATCCCAGAACCCCAGCGTCAGAGCAGGGGGGACGGGTCATGCCAGGGTCTTGCATTAAAACCAATTTTATGAAGGAGGCCGAGCTAGACCAAGATGCAAGACGAGTTGGCGGCAAGAGGGTTGGAAACCAGCTCAGCCCTACCTCACGCTTTTTTCCCCATGCTCACCCATCTCTTGTTTGGGGTGTCCAGGATCTGTGATTTGAAAATTGCTGTAAAGCCTATTTGGAAATCTTTATGAGGGAGTTGCAAAGGCAAAACCTTTTGGCAACATGTAATTCACAGCGAAGGAATCGTTATTTTTGGACAAGAACAATCGCTAAAGATATAACTGGGCCCACAGGGAATGGTCTTCCATTTCCTGACACTGACCCTTTAAATTAGCACTAGGGTCGTCTGCAGCAGTTGGCTTGGGAAAAGGAGGCTGAATCCTTTTCCATGGATCTCTTCCCTGTTCATCATCGTCATGACCTATCCATCTTTCCTCGCTGCCTCTCCCTGGACAGAAACTCTCTCCTTGTCTTCCTCCTGGCCAGGGTGATCCCGTGCCCTGATTTTTTGAGGGCACGCCTGTGTTATGCCTGTTACTCCAACGTGATTATGAATAGAGCCTTCTTTCGATGCAAAAAAAATGTCTGGTTTGCTGATAAATTAAAAGGCTACTATTTATAGCTGAAGCAGTCAAGAGTTAAACGTGTATCAGGCTTGTTAACCAAGAAACTCCTACTAGTTTTTATTCTGTCAGATCCACAGCCCACCCTCCACCTACTGCTCACGGGAAGCCTGGAAATTCACATCGGAACCTCACCTGCCACGTGGATGGTCCCACAGCCCGTGCCGGGTCTGCTCATGCATGCCAGTCAATGCCCACTCTGGAAATGAAGCTGGCTCAAGTTGATTTAGCACCAGAAGAGAAGAGAATGCCTGTGCTATCCCTCCCCTGACATTCTCCACCACGGTCTTCACCACACGCTTGCAGTCATACGCCACATCTTTAGTTAGGTTGCTCCTTATACACCTGACTTGAGTTTTTGTTCATAACTTCACTAATTCTCCATCTCAAGATTCTTCCCAGACTTGCTCATGACCTACCTTCAGTGAAAATGTAATTTGCTGAACATGAGGTCCAGGGAGAGTTATTTTGTTTTGTTTTAATGGGCAAGTGAGTGAGGGGGTAGTCTTTTAAATTGGAAGAAAAAGAATGGCTGATTGAGGGTGGGAAGGATCTATCAGAGAAGAGAGAGATGAAAGGATGTAAAAGAGAAAGTAGTTAGGTGCTAGGACTGTGGAAAAGCTGGGACCCAGAGCTTGGATGCAAGGAATGCTCCCTCTGTGTTCAGCAGGGAAAAGCCAGAGTCCTTCCCTAGGATTTCTGGACAGGGAGCTGGTGGGTGAGAGCCCCCTGCCAAGGTGCTTACAGATGTGGGGCTCACACACGATCGGTGGTGGCCACGGCTGCTTCTCGAGCATGTGTACGATTACTCATCACACTTGCTTAAATGATGCTAACCTGGAGGTTAGGGAAGGGAACACGCTTTCTTCTACCCTCTGCCTCCTTTATCAGGTCTGAATCTTCCTCTGATGCAAGTGAAGAACATGGGGGCTAAACTAGAGATATTCAAATGACCAGGTACTGTTTTTCTTAATATTTTATTGAATCTTTAACCTTCTGTGTACTTCATTGCACTAACAGAAAATAGACATTTATTGATGCCATTTTTATGTAATAGCAATGAAGGAGGTCTTGTAGAAAGTAATTTTCACTTGTTCCCAACTCTTTAGCTACCCTGTATATACTTAGAGTAATTTTGCCACTGACTCAACCTGGCCCGATTGCTACATTGTTACTTGCATCACCCTTTGTAATAAGAAAAACATCCTGGGCTTCTGGCACTGCCTCTGGTCTTGCTCCAGAGCCTTAGCTTACTGGCTCACACTTGCCTGCCGCAGGGTGAGAATCAAGACAGAATAAAAATAAGCCGTCTTTGGTTTCTCCACACTTTGAAAACTTACTTTCCCTCCACCCATTTCATTCCAATGTGATATAAATTCATAAGCATGTGTAAATAAATAAATAATGTGCAGTGATTAGGAGAGGGTTATATCAGATAAACACAGGGGAAATTTTGTTACCAAAGGGACTATCAGTCATAGGGGTCGGGCAATCAGATCAGGGCTCTGGGGAGGGCATGAGGGATTTTAACTTGGCTGCAACCGAGTGTGGATGCAAAACAGTCTTCCGCTTCCAAGGATCTGTCACTGGCATTACAGTAAAACTAAACAAAAGTCATTATTCTTTTCTTTTTGTCTGCACTTTGGAAAATTATTTACACAACATTTTTCTAGGTCCAAATGCAGTTTGGATATTTAATGCTAATCTGTATCACTGTATAAATACTATTCCAATTAGTAAACAAAGCCTAAAGAGGTATATATATGTCACATTATATATTTGTTTAGGACTCATTTTTAATGAACAATCATCTTCTGAAAAAGAAAATGGCATTTATGGGTTTTACCGTGTTTTTTATTACTTCTGAGTAAATATTCACTCTTTCAATCCTGACTATTCAATTGAGCTGCAAAATATCTGGAATTTCCCGCTTTTTTAAATTTAATTTAATGTTTTTTCGGTGATCCAAAATTCATTGTTTATGCACCACACCCAGTGCTCCATGCAATACGTGCCCTCCGTAATACCCACCACAAGGCTCACCCAACCCTCCTCCTCCCTTCCCTCCAAAACCTTCAGTTTGTTTCTCAGTATCTGGAACTTCCTTAATTAAGAAGTCATTTTGCTTTTTTGCCATTGTATTGTTGTGTTTGTGAGTGAGTTAGGTGGCTTGGGGGGGTAATCAACTGATAAGACTTAGTTTGAAGTCAGGTAAAGGCAGCCCCCAAACTGATAGACTTGTACATTTGCGTGGTTTCTCCTTAAATAGGGACAATGATTTTGTAAGGAGAAAAATCAACTCTTTGGCTCTGCAAAAACAGAACTCATCTAACTGGACATTCACTTTCTCACACCATCTTTACTCTTCTCCTCCTGGAAATAAACACATTCCCTGTGCACAATAACTAAGCTAGCATTTACCCTCATGCATGCACTCGCTTTTTTATTTAGAAGAATCTTGAAAAACATGAAGCAGCAGGATTTTGGCATGCTTTTCAGAATGCACATAAATAAATCTTTTTCAGCAAATCTCCAAGGGTTTTAGGCAAAACTTTGTGAATGCCAGAGCAGAAAGCTAAAAACAATTTCGGGTTTGTTTGTTGAGCCAAAAAAGTGGACATATCATGTCCAAAGTACAATTTAGAGCGTTATTTTTTGTATTCAAGAATTTAGTGGAGTGCATTTTCCCACTCAAGAATTTGTCTGCAGAGCTTCCCAGGCGTGTACTGCTCCTCCAAGAGTTTAACTCTTCACAGAGAAAGCCGGACAGAACAGGCTCTCGTGAATGTCACTTACTTCTGTGGGAGCCTCTGACTGAAGAAGCTAATTGTGCGTCTGAGGACCACTGCACTTGGGTTTTTCTCTGATTTGACTCAGAACCATGAAAATAACGGCCATGGGCACAATTTCTCTTTCCCCAATTCTTCATGACCTGTCTCCTTTCTGTTAACAGGAATGAGCTTTTTCATATAGGACAGGACACCGTGCATAATACTTGTTTAGAAATACTCTTGTTGGGGCGCCTGGGTGGCTCAGTGGGTTAAAGCCTCTGCTTTCGGCTCAGGTCATGACCCCAGGGTCCTGGGATGGAGCCCCACATCAGGCTCTCTGCTCAGCAGGGAGCCTGCTTCTCCCTTCTCTCTCTGCCTGCCTCTCTGCCTACTTGTGATCTTTCTCTCTGTCAAATAAATAAATAAAATCTTAAAAAAAAATACTCTTGTTGAACAACAACCAAAAAAAAAATGTAAAAACCAGAGCTAACAAATTGTTTGCCCTTTTTTTGTAATCCTTTTATTTATTTTTTTTTTTTGAGGTATTGATTGCCATTCAAAAAGTTAAGAGGTGCCTGGATGGCCCAGTCACTTGGGCGTCTGACTCTGGATTTCCACTCAGGTCATGATCTCAGAGTCCTGGGGTCAAGCCCCACATATGGCTCCACGCTCAGCAGGGATCCTGCTTGGATTCTCTTTCCCCTCCCTTTACCCTTCTCCCTGCTCTCTCTCTCTCTCTCTCTCAAATAAATGAATCTTTAAAAAAAAAAAAAAGGCTGTAGTTAGTTACTGCACACAACTTGATACGTTTGAAGATAATGATGTCATACCCTTTACTTAAAAATGTGCTCAGAAGGTAGATCTTAGGTTACATGTTCTTGTCTTGTGATTGATCTCTTTTTCCTGCTTATAAGAAAAACACAAATGCATGGTAAGAAGGAATTTTTAAATGTGGAAAGAAAAAAGAGGAAATAGAAATCTCAAGCATCCCTTGAACTTCTAGAAATACTCCTCTTCCTCTGTCCTCCATGGTCTACCAGAACCTCCTCCCTGGCTTCCCCTCCCCACCCCCCACTACCACTACTGCCTCATATGAAGGCTGATCTTCCTGCACAGAGGGAAGGTTCTTTGTCAGTATCATCTCCACGTCCTTCACTGCCAAATCGAGGAGAACAAGTACAATGGTCACACCTGGAAGGAACTTGGCTAATGTCTGCTGAGTAAATAATCTCATTCTTCTAATTTTCCACATGTTTTGGCTAACACTATAAGTAGAAATGCACAAAGATGCTCAGCTCAACTTAAATGCATTTAAATTCCTCCCTTTGGTGCTTCTGGAAGAATAGAGGCATTCATACAAATACTTTAAAGTCGCTGATGTTATTTCTAAATACCATGAAAGATTTCCATCACATATTTATGTAACATACATCGTCCATATTTGTCCACTTAGGTCTTTATTTGAACATCTGGTTTTCTGCTGTGAGCCTCCCTGCGGCTGGATGGAAGCCACTTTGAAACCTGGAAGCAATGCCTGGTGTTCTCTAATTACCTATTTTCCCCTCAAATAGAAATAAAATTGAGTGGAAGAAAATTTGGCAATAACTCATTTTGTATATCACTCTGATAATTCTTTTAGCCCAATTTCATCTGTTCTTTTTAACTTACATCAAAGAAAATTTTGATGATTTGAGGAGACACACATCATCCAACAAGCTGACTGGTTTCATTTCAAATTCATTACTGTTAGATCTACTCTTAATCACGATGTGTAACGCCCTGCATTTTCTGGCCCCGTGCTGCCACCCCTGTGGATCTCCATGCCTCATCTTTCTCTCTGCCCTCCAGCCAAACCACGATCCAGCCATCCTCTCTCCACCACTGAGAACTGCCCCACACTGCTTCTTGGTCCGAACACCACCCCCAACAACCATTGCTTCATTTAACCTACTCTGACTTTAGATCTCAACTCAAGGGCCACTGGCTCAGACAAACTATTTCTTATACCTACACAAGGTCAAGTTCTTCGGTAATTACATTCTTGTAGAATCAATCATTTCTGTGGTCTCACAACAATTGTTTCTTAGCTCAAAATCATGTATATGTCACTGTGATTACTTGACTAATATCCATCAGCAAAAAGAGTCTCATAAATTCACAGGAGCAGAGATCATGCCCCTTCTTTGTCCACAAAGAAGACATTCAAATATTTGTGGATTCATGCATGATGAAGGAAAAATGAATGGACAATTAAAATATCCTATAACAGTCTTCTAGAATGTTCCTTTCTCACTCATCACAATAAATTTTATGTCTTCTCTTATCTCTTCAAGCTTATGGTATTTTTTCCTCCACACTGTTCTTTCACAGAAGACCCTAACACATGTTTCATGGAGAATATATGAGCTAACCCCATACTCTTTCATCTTTCCACCACTAAACCTGAAATTCATAACACATTTACTCCCACCTTTTCCTCAGAACAGATGGAACAAATAGGAAAAGATATAGCAAAATGGTAGATCTAAATCCAATTATATAATAGTTACATTAAATGTAAATGGATTAAAACTCCTACTAAAAAGCTGATACTGTACACCTGGGAATGAAAAATCAGTAAACTCAATTGTGTTATGTTTAGAATAGATGTTCTATAAATATAAAGATATAAATAACTGAAAGTAAAATTAGCAAAACATAAGCCATATAAATTGTAAACATAAAAAAGATGAACTGACTACATTAGGCAAAATACCCTTTACTATAGATTACTTTTTAACATCAGCAAATAGACATTATGAAAACCAGTATTGCCAGAGATTAAGGAGGACATTTCATAATGAGAAAAAGCTTACTCTGTCAGGAGGACATAGCAATTATAAATACATATTTCCCAATGACAGCCTTTCAGATACATGAAACAAAAACTGACCAAAAGAGAGAGAGAGAAATAGGAAAATCAACAGTTTTAGAGATGTCAACAACCTCTAACCATCAATCCATAGAACAACTAAACAAAACTTCAGTAGAAATGCACAAACATGCTCAGCTCAACTTAAATGCATTTAAATTCCTCCCTCACATGTAAAGATAAGAGACATTTATGATCAGTATGCCCAACAGAATTCTTCCCACTCCAGAGAGAATGTTCAACAATATAGATCACATACTAGGGTACAAACAAGTCTTAACAAATTGGAAAGGATGAAAATCATACATAGTATATTTTCTAACCACAACGGAATTAAATTCAAAATACATAATAAAAAGATATCTTTTCAATTCCCCAAATATTTGGAAATTGAACAATACATTTCTGCATAACCTATAAATCAAGGAAAAAAATCAAAAGGGAAATTAGAAAACATGTCAAATTAAGTGATAATGAAAATACAACATATCAAATCTGTGACATTGCCAAAGCAGAAATAATAAGGAAGTTTATAGCTTTAAATTCTCACTTTAGAAGGTTTTATAAGGAGTTTTAAGAATCTAAGTTTCTTGGAACACCTGGATGGTTCAGTCAGTTAAACATGACTATTAGTTTCTGTTAGTTATTATTAGATCTGACTATTAGTTTCAGCTCAGGTCAAGATCTCCCAGCAGGGAGATTGAGCCCTGAATCAGGGAGTCTGCTTCCCCCTCCACGCCCTCCCTGCTCCTGTACTGTCTTACACACACTCTGTCTTTAGAATAAACAACTAAATCTTTTAAAAAATAAAATTTCTTTAAAAATTTTTTAAAATCCAAGTTTCTTAAAATGCAACCAAAAGTTGATTAAACTAATATTAAATTAAGTTTTAAAAGGAAATTCTAAAGATAAGAGCAAAAATCAATAAAAGGAAAAACAGAAAAAAACAAGAGATAATTAACAAGGTTAAAACTAGTTCTTTTTTTTTTAAGATTTTATTTATTTATTTGACAGAGAGAGAAAGCACAATTAGGCAGAGTGGCAGGCAGAGGGAAAGGGAGAATCAGGTTTCCCGCTGAGCAGGGAGCCCAATGCAGGGCTCAATCCCAGGACACTGGCATCATGACTTGTGCCAAAGGCAGACATTTAACTGACTAAGCCACCTGCGTGCCTGGAGACTATTAATTATTATAGGAGAAAGTTAATCCAAATAAGTGGATAAATACACCATGTTCCAAGTTTAGGAACCTCAACATTGCACATGTCAGTTATCCATAAATTGATCTCTACATTCAGTGCAAATCCCAATCAAAACCCCAAATTGCTTTACCATGGAAATCAACAAGCCAATTCTAAAATTCATACGGAAATGTCAAAGCTTTAATATAGCCTAGAAACTCTGAAAAGTAACAAGAAAGTCTTTTGGGGCACCTGGGTGGCTCAGTGGGTTAAAAGTCTCTGCCTTTGGCTCAGGTCATGATCTCAGGGTCCTGGGATCGAGTCCCACATCAGGCTCTCTGCTCAGTGGGGAGCCTGCTTCCTCCTCTCTCTCTCTCTGCCTGCCTCTCTGCCTACTTGTGATCTATCTGTCAAATAAATAAATAAAAATATTTTTTAAAAAAAAAGAAGAAGAAGAAAGTCTTTTTCCAGGTGGAAAGTCTTTTCCAAAAAAAAAAAAAAATGGTGCTGAAGCCATTTTGGAAAAGTTTTGGTAGTTTCACATAAAGTCAAGCAAACACCTGCCCTGTGCATCTATTCAAGAGAAATTAAAGTACACATACAAATTTAAGAAACAGAACAAATGCACCAAGGGGGGAATAAGAGGCAACCCAGGAAACAAACTCTTAACTGCAGAGAACACACTGATGGTTACCAGAAGGGAGGGGAGTGGGAAGGGGTGGGGGAATTAAGTGATGGGGATTAAGGAATGCACTTGTGTGATGGGCACCAGGTCAAGTGTGCAAGTGTCAAGTCACTGTATTGTACACCTGGAACTAACACTACACTACATTAACCAGAATTTTTTAAAAACTTAACAAAAATACATGTTCAAAAAACATGTACAAGCACATTTATAGTAGCTTTATTTTTTTAAAGATTTTATTTATTTATTTGACAGAGAGAGACACAGCGAGAGAGGGAACACAAGCAGGGTGAGAAGGGAGAGGGAGAGAGAGAAGCAGGTTTCTCACTGAGCAGGGAGCCCAGTGTGGGGCTCAATCCCAGGACTCTGAGTTCATGACCTGAGCAGAAGGCAGCCACTTAATGGCTGAGCCACCCAAGCCACCCCATTGTAGCTTAATTATAGTGACTGAAACTCACATCCAGGTGTCTGTCACTGAGAGAAAGGACAAATTGTAATGCAGGATGTTAGCAGCAGTAGAAAGAAATGAGCTATTGCTTCCTACAGTGTGGGTAAATCTCAGGGATGTAATACCAAGGGAAGGGAACCAGACACCAAAGACTTCATATCACGTGACTGCATTTTTAAAGGAAGTTCTAGAACAGGCAAAACTAACATAAGTTGGAGAAAAGTCAAAAGAAGGGCTGGGGCCGGGGGGTTGGTAGCAATTCAGAACTGACTGGGCAGAGAGGGCACTGAGATGCTCTCTACCGTGACAAGGGTGTCAATTACATGAGTCATCCATTTGTCAAAATTGTACCATTAAAATATGTGCATTTTGGTATGTATAATGTCAACTTACAAAAGAATTATGAGGTTTGTACTCCAGGAAAATGGGGGTGGAGGAGACCTCGGCCTCCACCCCTTCAGAGTGAATCTAAAATAATAGGACTCTTAGAAACAGAGTAGAGTGGAGGCTCCCGAGGACTGAAGGAGTGGGGGAGGAAATAGGGAGATACTGGTCAATCAGTAGGAACAGTCACTTACAAGACGATTAAGTTCTGGGGATCTAACGTCCAGCATGGTGACTGTCATTAACAGTCCTGAATTACGTCCTGGAAAGTTACTATGACAGTGGATGGTCAATGTTCTCACTGGAACAACCAGCACGGTCATTGCAGGCGGTGAAGGGTGTGTTAAGTCACCTTACTGTGTGAGCCTCTCCCAACATACACACGCATCAAACCGTCACACGGCACACCTGAAACTCACACGATATTTATGTCAGTTCCATCTCATTAAACCTGGGGGGAGAAGCCAAGTGAAGACAACAGTAATAGAGCAGGGTCGCGAAGTGACCAGAGGCTTGCGGTTGATGAGACCACGGTAATGCTTGAGATCGTTCATGCTGAGCGCTGGGTACCACGAGGTCCGCTGTACTGTCCTGTTTACAGGCATTTGCAATTTTACCTGATAAAAAAAATTTTAACTACCAGTAAAAAATTCAAGTTGTCTTTCAAAATCACTACCTTGTAACCTGCCAGGGACAACGCTGAAGAGGAAAACACATGTGAAGCGGTGAATGCTGGTTTACAAGCCTCCCAGTGAAACGTCTCTGGGAGCTGATCCCCACACCACATGGGGTCCGGGTGGGGAGGTGGCACCTGTAGCTCCATGCAACAGCGGAGGCCGCACATGGGCACGCGCATGAGTGGCTGGTGTTGGGGCCACAGCACAAGGGTTGGTGTAGGAGAACACCTTTCTCAAGAAGACGCCTGAAAGGACATGGGTAGTGTCCTGTGACCTGGCACTGGGGCCCGTGGGGAAAGGGTGGTGGGCTCCAGTTAGGCCTCTGCCGCCGTCCATGGGGAGATCCTTTATTCCAAGTAATGTCTCTCAGCTTCCCAATGAGAAAAGTTCAGAGTGCCAACCTCATGAGGGAGATGATTCATGGGGAGCACTTGTGTGCATTAGGGGAAGACTCAGTATTGTTAACCCGGGATATAACATATTTGCAAACCTTACCTGAAAAGAAACGATCAGCACACAAACAACAAGAAACCTTTTAGAGGCACATTTTTTGTTATCGTTGTGTTTCAATGGCTTGCTGCCCTGAGGAATCTTTAAGAATGGCTAGATGGCTGTCAGTAAACTCTGTGTAAGCTGACATGTGTTACCATTGAGAAGAATAAGGAAGTTCTGGCCTCTGTTTTGTCTAATTATACTTATAGCAATAAGAATAGATTTTATTGTTGAAATTCCTGCAGGAGAATCACTTTGTTACTGTAAGCTCAAATCATGCCCCCTCTTCCTTCCCCCACTGAAATATTTATTCCTAGAATGAAACTTTTCATGAAAATAGCTTTTCAGGCAAATGTAATTATCCTATCACAGCAGAGGAGAGTGCACTCAAAATGAAGCAAAACAGACTTCTAACTACTCAATAGAAAGGGTAAACCAGTTGCCCAGGTGATATCAGCAAGTCTTAAATGTAATCGATTCACTGGGAGAAAATTACACCAGCCGATACAGTTGTTACTATTTGATAATCGGAATCAAAGTTGTCTGCGACCTGGACAGAAGCACATTGATTTGTTCTGTCTCTAGCATCTAAACAGAGGCCTCTGTATGGACACTGGGTGTTCTGAGCTGCCCTGCGTGTGAGCACTTGTCACATGAACAGAAGTGTTCTCAGGGTCTTGGGGGCAAGGGCAAGTTTAGGACCAAGTGGAACTCGTGCATGGGACCTAACATGGTCTCCCATGAAAATCAGCAGAAAGAAGGATGCCGAAGCCTGCCTGGGCGAGAGCCCTTTGGAATTGTCCTTCCTGATGGAGGATAACTGGATTAGATGCTTCCCAATTAAACCAGCTGAGCGCCAGCCCTCAGGCTTTGAGCCAGGCAAGACTTGTCTAGAAATTCGCTTTTCCAATCTAGCTTTAACAAGAAAAGAAATTTATAAATGGAGATGTCAAAACAATTGTAAAGGAAAATGTCAAATGGAAATTTAGATAATTCAGCTCCTT
The DNA here is from genome assembly GCF_010015895.1 of Lontra canadensis. Lineage (NCBI taxonomy): Eukaryota > Metazoa > Chordata > Mammalia > Carnivora > Mustelidae > Lontra > Lontra canadensis. Next base: position 3,301,653 of record NW_022631073.1, on the reverse strand, counting down.
TAGTGGGAGTTCTAAAGCTGCAGATGACACGGCCAAAGCAAAGAGGGCTGGAGCCGAATCGGACTTCACCAAGATGAGTCATTACTGCAATTTCCAGATCTACCACTCACCCGAGAAAGCTCGTCATGGAAAAGAGTGCTGCGCACACAGCCGGGCCCTTGGGGTCTACATGGCCTCACCCAGCAGTACATGTCATGGTCTGAACTCTCAGGATGTCTGCACATTCCAGGACAGATGACACGTGCCATGATCAAAGACACCAGGAGAAAGAATGAAAGAAAGAGCACAGCAGACAAGGCAATGGGCCCTCCCAGAAGGCCTGATGGCAATCATGTACTAATGAGAGGACCCATGTGACTAGGAGTGACACACCAGGAGTGTCCTTCCCAAGAAGAGCCCTGAAATGATGAAATTACAGCCTCGGTGGTTGAAGGCAGGACAAATTGGGAGCTTCTTATTTTTCAAGTGTGTCAAACCTAAGTTACTAATCACCGTGACCGCAGGTATCTTCACCCACCACTGCTGGTTACAGCCCCGATGCAGCTGTCATTCACAGTAGGCCCATGGGTGATTATGTTGTTGTGTCTCAGTGAGTTATTGTACGTGAGATGTGCAACACCAAGTACACATCATTTTTTTTTTTTTACCAGATGCACAAGCAGTAGGTGTACATAGAAGCAGCCAGGATGTCTGAGAGTTGCAAACACTCGATCATTGAAAATTACCCTAAAATGTACAAGCAGAAGATGAATGAGGTGAAGTCTACATGTCTCCATAATTCTCTGCTGTTGGTTAACCCTGCGGTGCACAGGTCAATTGACTTCTTGGGTCGCTCATGTGGCTCAATTATAAAAACACACCCCTGATACCTGAAGGCAGGGGCTGGAGCAAGGGGCCTCCTAGAGCCCTGTCAACTACTCCTTCCAGAGCAGTCCCCACGCCAGGTGCTGGGGTGGACGGCGGGGGAGGGGCTGGGGGAACATATGGAACAAGGAGACTTTGTTCCCATCTCCAAGAATCTTACCACCCAACTGGGGAGAACAGATGGTAATAACTATAACAAAGAAGAAAAAGAAATCTAATATAATAGACACAGAAAATACTGAAGAAATACAAAGTCAAGAGAGATTAATTCCATCTGGACCACAGGGGACAGCTGCATGACAGAGGTGGCATGTGTGCTGACGATTATTAGGAAGGAAGTGCTGAGGACTCTAGCTAGGATGAAAGCACTAACATGGAACAGGAGTGAATCCATGACATTCTAGAAAGACAGGCGGGCAGGCCCTGATCAAGAAGAGGATAGACATCACCCCAGCCCCCAGTCCACAAGCAAATTCTTCTCAGCTGAGGGTCTTAATTCCTTATAACCCATGACTTCGAAAACCGGTTTGTGGCAGACAAACTGAACCTTAATTCAAGGTAAGTTATGTAATTTGTCCATTATAACATAATGATATCACTAATAACTGCCATTGATTGCTTATATACAAGTGAAGAGTGATTATAAATAGCTGTGTAAGAATACAACTGTTGAAGAAGCTAAGATTCACAAACTCACACAACTTAAGCTATTTCCTCAAACACCTCCGATGTTTTTATCTGCATTTAATATTTGAGATTGGAATACAGAGGACGAAGAGAAAAGTCCAATGTTGAGTCTCAGGGTTTAAGTAAGAATCATCTCACAGATGATGATGGTTAAAAAAAAAAAAACAACTTTTTTTTGCATTATCTGATGCCAAAACAAGTGCCTTGTTCCAATGGCTCAGGGTCTTAATTTTCTAGGAAGAAAGTATCCAGTGAGATCAACAGGAAAGTGAATAAAGGTCAAGTCCACTGGAGTCAGAAACAAACAACCACTCAAGGACCCCAACCCACCGTGTAGCCTCCACAAAGCTGCTGCCCTGTGAAGCCACCGTAGAGGAAGCTGGCGGGAGGTAGGAGGTGCAGGATGACGGGACGAGGAGTCTGCTCCGCTCCTTTCAGTTCCCGCTCCAGGATGACACACAGACAGTGTCACGCTTTGAGACTGGTACACGCTGCTGGAATTTCAGAATATCACCCCAGTGGTGGGGAGAGAGAAGTGTTTTTGGAGACCTACTGAACAAAGGGTTGGCATGGAGAAGACCAACCAGATTTGTTCTGTGGCCTTGCAGAGGAGAACCGGGGCCAATGAGCAGCAAGGGAAGGGAAGATACTTCTATGGAGTACAACAGAGAAAGCTCTACCATCCAAGGTTTCTTTCCCGACAATGGGGTCTGCAGATGGAGATGTCCAAGCAAGGGTTGGGTAGACACTGTATTTCTCAAGCAGTGTCCTTAGGTACTTTATGAATATTAATGTATTTAATTTGTATAAAGCCATATGAGGCAGGGACCCTTAATATCCTCATTTTACAGATAAGAAAGCATAAGAACAGAGAGACCATACGACCTTCCTAAAGTCACCCAGCCTATTGGCCACCCAGGCCATGGGCTCCAGTGGCCATGTTGTCCATCATTATGCAGGTACGAGGCACTTAGCAGAAACACTGCTGCACAGAGTTGAACCATGGATGGCTGATTGGCATAAATCAAACTCATGACCGCGTGAGTCTGCAGAAGCATCATGATATTGCCACATGATTAAGAAGCATTGCAGACCTTTTGGAATGTAAAGACTAAAGGAATCACGCGTTTTGAAGATAGTGATGATAATATAAAAAATTTCTGGGCATCCCTGAGCTATTATTCATCTTTTATTTCATAAACATCTTAGAACCTTCCTGTCCTCTTATTACTCAGTGTGATTTTGAAGAAGGATCATAGAGAAGTCCATCTTTGATTTCATTCAACCAGGATATATTACCAGTAATCATTTAGGAAAACAAAGACCACCATCAGAATACAGAAAAACCTTCAATGAGATAATGAAACGTGGGCATTTGCCTTCAGCTGTTTCAAAATGGCACTCATTGTAGGACCTTAAAATGTTTCTTTCATCCCATATAAAATTAAGAAAGTCTTAGCGTTATAGATAGACCAAATCTCTCAGTACCTTGGAAGTCCCTCCATTGGTTACAGCTGAATATTAAGCTTGGATTATTTCTCATTTCAAAAAGGGGGAAAGTATAACTCCATGGCAACAACTGGGAAAAAGTACTTGGTGCTGGGAAGCTTCCCAATACATTTCTGAACAAGATTTCAATAGCAACCAGCACAGGATTTGATTCTCCTGGTCTAGGGCCCCAGATACAGGTCAACTCAATCAAAAACACTCACCGATGGTCCTGATGGGTGGGGGTTCTTGGCACAGCAGGGAGCACAGAGCACAAGTTCAGTAGAGTTTTGTTAAGGTGATAACCTCCTTTTATCAAACATTTCCTATGTGCTGAGCTCTGTGCTGGGCAATTTGAATATATCATTGTATTTTATCTTCACAACCCAAGAGATAGAACCAAGGTTAGCACTGAACCCATCACCTTGAACATGATTATCACTTAAAAAGGAGCCAGGATTCTCATCAGCTATTATTGTCAAAGAACACACAATTAGTAAAAAGCAAAACTGGGAATTGCACCTGGACCATTTGGTAATAAATCCATTGAAGAAATGAGTGAATGATTGAATGGGACAAAGAAGAGGGAATGAAGATAGTACAACCAGAGTTATCCCTTTCAGGAAAAGACAAGGGAAACAGGGTATTGCCAGGACAATAATTCTTAGCTGTAATACATAAAGGTGGGGACCACAGGTTTTAGCATCTGCCAAGCACTGCACTTGAGCCAGAGGAATACCCAGGGAAGGAAAGAGTGGTTCCCTCCCTTGTGGGATCTGATTGGGATCTAATTGGACTAGAAAAAAAAACCTATAACAAAACCAGGTGTCTCGTTTTTTGGCAAGAAGAGTTCCAAGTCTCTTCCACATGTAAGCTAAGGCCCCCATCAGATGTGACTATCTGCATTGCAGGAGATACCTGGGCCCCCAAAGGAGGAACTGGGACAACTTAAATAATAAATGCAGCTGTGTCTCATGCAAGAAAGTACTTAGTTCAGGCTATTTTGTTGTTGTTGTTGTTAAAGGGAGGCTCCTGAGTAAATGAGCCAACTGTGCATATGGAAGTGAATAATAGCCCCCAAATCTGTACTCTGCCCACACAAGGTTCCGCCATGATATATTCACTCCGTTAAACCTTGAGAAGTTTTAGATCTTTTACTCTATCCTCTGTGAAATTGAGTAACATTGAAGATGCCATATTTAAAAGCATTTAGATATTTTAAGGGACTTAACTGGTTACAGTGTCCATTTGAACAACTGCCTGAGAAAAAGGTACAACTAGAGGATGGGCCAGAGAAACCCTAAGGGCTCCCATCTTAACTGGGGCTCACCTCAGGGTACCACAGTGCATTCATTCTATGAGACGTCACATTTCAACCTTCCCTTTATATATCATAACAATCGCTGGTCACTGGCCAAGCAATAAAGCTTCCAGGTTAGCACTCAGCCATGACTTTAAGTGGACACTGGGGAGTCAAAGGTGTTATTCCCCTCGTCTGAAGGCTGTCCTCACAAGGAGCCCTTCCTCCAGATCTTTCTCAGTGACAATGCTGCTGATTTTACCAGGCATTTTCTGAAGGAAAAAGGGCAGCCCAATTATCCTCTATCTGATTCCTCCTGCCGATTCCCAAACTCAAAACTGTGTCAGTGCCCTATTCTCAAACATTCAGTGAGGGACCAAGCAGAGTTTGACTTCAAGAAAGTTTGTCTTCACAATGTCCCTTAAGCAAATATGACACATTTGCCCTACTCGTGTGTTCCCTTTCAATATTTCCTACTTCCAGAAAGCCTAGGAAATGCTTGCAGGACAGTAGCAATCCTGGTTGCTACGGCTAGCTCTCAGACCCCTGAGCAGCATCACATGAAAGTACCTCCTGAGCAGCCACCAGGAGCAGGGAACAGATTGATTCATGGTTGGGGTGGGGAGGACAAGTAGACAACGGCACGGAGTATGACAAGGACTTTATTTATTTATTTAGTCACAATCTACTCTTGCTTGTAATCTTAACAACTGACAGGGTTTTATCTAAATAGAAAGTAATTGAGAAAATATGAAACAAAATAGATGTAGAAAGGAGTCTCAGATAATATATTGAAAAGGGCCAACAGACAACTGCCCACAAGATGACAAGGGTTCCTATTTATTTACCTATGAGCTAAATTTTTAAAATCATAATTAATTTTTAATTTAATTTCTCATAATTTTTATGAGAAAGCCTGGAGGAGAAACCGTTAGAAAGGAGAATTTTACATAATAGAATGAAGTAAGAGAAAGATCATTAACATTTTGAAATGCTCTTCATTGAAAAGTGTCTCCCGAAATGTCCCCCATGCTTGAATAACCTGGAGCCTGGAGCCCTCAGATTCCTGCCCAGAGTCTGAGTGATCTCTATCCCTCATGTGGACTGGAGACAGCGGAGTGCCCCTCTTTCCCTCCTCGTCTCTTCCCTCTCCCCTGCAAGGCACTACATGCAAAGCAGCGGTGAAGAGCACAGGCTATGCAGGCCTGCCTGGTCACCTGCAGCTCCAGCTCCCAGAAACTACACAGAAAGTCTACAGGAATAGACAGCGAAAATAGCACTGAGGGTAGACGCCATACCCACCACTGGGAGCAGAATGTCCATGTGATGCCTAGCAGCACATACCATTCCAAGAAGGCAGGTTTCAATTAAAGGTCAGATCTTTGATGTCACTGGACAACACAGTGATAACACGTGTCCTGCTAATTACCTGAAGCTGAACCAAGAAGCACCCAGCAAAGACGGAAGGCAGAGCCGTACCACCATCTGTGGCTGCTCGATGAACAAAGAAATTGGCCTTTCCCTGGCAACCAAGGGGTCTATGAGCCCTAGTAGGAGAGGAGTTGTAAGTGGAAGCCTGATGCTGGGGACAGGGGGAGGGGCACTCAGAATGGTTTCATTTTCAGATAAAGGAGACCGGTAGTTGCTGAGACAGTGCCAGACCAGTTATCCCCATCTTAAGAGCAGGAGTGATTCTGAACCACTAACAGCCCCTCAATGGTCCCGGGTTACCAAGTAATGGAGGACGCTAAGAACAAGGGCAGAAAGAATGATCAAGGTCTTTGGTGGCATTTTGGGGCTGATGTAGCAAATGGGGAGCCCCCACTTCAACACTCCATAGTTGTGAGATGAATGCCTTTCCTCCATAAATCCTCAGTTATCACTGTAGCTGTTAGCATCCCTAATGGATCTACCACCCACTTCCAGAGCAGGAGTGTGTACTTACTGTCAGAAAATGGTGGAAACTGTTAGCAGGACAGCAGCGAGCACAAAATTGGAACTTTTAGAAGTCTGCTCCACTGAGGGATGTTGCTCCAGAGGCTAAGCAGGGGGTACAGCCCTCATGGGGACAGCATGGTCTCAGAACCTGCAGGGTCACAGAAAGACCAGGGGGTGTCTGAGTGCAGCAGAGCTGCCAAGTATCAGGGCGGAGAAGCCAGCTTGCAAAGACAGAGCCGAGCAGTGGACTCTCAGCTTGGGCTTACCTTAAACTGTGATCTGAGGCACAGTCAGACCACTGCTGTTTGAGCAGGGACCCCACAAGTGGCAGATCCGGAGAGACTTACCTTCCTCCTTCAGGAGGAGTAACACTGGAGTGTATGGCAGGAATCTGCTGGGTTTGGAGACTCCAAACCAGGACGTGTGCCAGAGATAGAAATGCTCAGTCACAGACCTGGTGAGCTCAGATCGTGGCCGGAGACCAGGAAGATGGGAGGGATTGACTGCTTTTCTCTAAGGGAAAATTGAGGAGTGGGGCCCCAAGCTCTCAACTCCTCCAGGCGGAATACTGGATGGCCACCATTTTCACTCCTGTCCTCCAAAGTGATACGCAAATCGTTCAGAGAACAAAAGCTCCCAAGAGCAGAGACCGCACCGGCCCCTGGCAAGGGTGGTACCATTCTGCCTTTGGCAAAGACATTTGAGAATCATGGCAACAGGCCCCTCCCCCAGAAGATCTGCAAAAACATCCAGCCAAGATCAAGTTAACCAATCAACAAGAAATCGAAACTCCAGAGCTAGGGGAAAGCAACACATAGAATTCATGGCTTTTTTCCCCATGATACTTTAGCCTTTCAAAGTTAAATTTTTTAGGGGTGCCTGGGTGACTCAGTCCTTAAGTGTCTGCCTTTGGCTCAGGTCATGATCCCAGGGTCCTGGGATCGAGCCCCACATCGGGTTCCCTGCTTGGCAGAAAGCCTGCTTCTCCCCCTCCCACTCCCCCTGCTTGTGTTCCCTCTCTCGCTGTGTCTTTCTCTGTCAAATAAATAAATAAAATCTTTTTAAAAAAAAAGTTAAAAATGTTAAAGGTTATTTTTTTCTTATTTCATCTTTTTTAATTTTTCCTCTTTCCTATCTTAACGTTTTTTACCTATTTTATCTTATCAATACCTTTTTAAAAATATTTTAAATTTTTCATTGTTATAGTCGTATTCTAGCCCTTCATTGTATTTAACCTTATTTTTTGTATAAAAATAGGTATTTCATTCTTTAAAATCTTGGGATAGTTTCTTCTAATAGATCAAATTACCCCCTAAATCTATCACATGGCTTTGTTCTAGTCTCCAACCTGATCACATCCTTTCCTCTTTTTTTTTTTTCTTTTTCAACCAACTTCTTACCTTATCAATTTCTTTTTTTTATTTATTTCTTTTCAGCGTAACAGAATTCATTGTTTATGCATCACACCCAGTGCGCCATGCAATACATGACCTCCATAATACCCACTACCTGGCTCCCCCAATTTCTTTTTTAGAATCTTTTTCAATTTTCATCTTTAGTCATATTCCATCCCTTCATCATGTTTACCCTTATTATTGTGTGTGTGTGTATATATATATATATATATGTATATATATATATATATATATAAGTTTTTCTTTCTTCAAAATTTTGGGAGATAGTTTCTTCTAACAGACCAAAATACACCAAAAATCAAGTGTATGGCCCTGTTCTATTTACCATTCTAATGTGTGTGTGTGTGTGTGTGTGTGTGTGTATTTTGCCCTCCTTTCTTCTTCCCCCAGTTTCAGGTCTCTTCTGATTTGGTTAGTGTATAATTTTCTGGGGTCTTTGCTACCCTATTAGTATTTTGTTCTCTCATTCGTCTATTCCTATCTGGATAAAATGACAAGGCAGAAAAACTCACCACAAAGAAAAGAACAAGAGGCCACTAGGGACCTAATCAATACAGACATTTGTAATATGTTAGAACGAAAGTTCAGAATGATGATTATCAAGGAGTAGCTGGACTCAAAAAAAGCCTGGAAGATACTAGAATATCCCTTTGTGGAGAAAGAAAATCTCTTTCTGGAGAAATAGGAGAACTAAAATCTAACCAAGTTGAAATTTTTAAAAAACTATTAATGAGCTGGAATCAAAAATGGAGGCTCTTACTTCTAGGATAAATGACACAGAAGAGAGAATTAGTGATATAGAAGACCAAATGATGGAGAATAAATACACTGAGAAAAAAAGAAACAAACAACTATTGGACCACAAGGGGAGAATTTGAGAGAGAAGTGATACCATAAGACAAAACAATATTAGAATAATTCAATCCTAGAAGAAGAAAAAAGAGAGAGAGGCTGAAGGTACATTGGAGCAAATTATAGCAGAGAAGCCTAATTTGATGAAGGGAGCTAGCATCAAAATCCAGGAGGCACAGAGAACCACTCTCAAAATCAATAAAAATAGGTCCACACCCTGTCATCTAATAATAAAACTTACGAGTCTCAGTGACAAAGAGAAAATCCTGAAAGCAGCTCAGAAAAAGAGGTCTGTAACATACAATGGTAGAAATATTAGATTGGCAGCAGACCTATCCACAGAGACCTGGCAGGCCAGAAAGGGCTGGCATGATATACTCAGAGCATTAAATGAGAAAAATATGCAGCCAAGAATATTATATCCAGGTAGGCTGTCATTGAAAATTGAAGGAGAGATAAAAAGCTTCCAGGACAAACAAAGACTAAAAGAATTTGCAACACCAAACCAGTCCTATGGGCAATATTGAAAGCTGTCCTCTAAGCAAACAGAGATCCTAAAAGTAAGAGGCCAGAAAGGAACAAAGACAAGATACAGTAACACTCACCTTATAGGTAATACGATGGCATTAAATTCATATCTTTCAATACTTACCCTGAATATAAATGGGCTAGATGCCCAATCAAAAGACACAAGGTATCAGAATGGATTTTTTAAAAAGACCATTGGTACGCTGTCTTTAAGAAACTTATTTTAGACCCAAAGATACCTCCAGATTTAAAGTGAGGGGGTGGAAAACAATTTAACATAGTAATGAACATCAAAAGAAAGCTGGGGTAGCAATCCTTATATCAAATAAATTAGATTTTAAGCCAAAAACTATAATAAGAGATGAGGAAGGACACTATATCATATTTAAAAGGTCTGTCCAACAAGAAGATCTAAAAATTTTAAATATCTATGTCCCTAACATGGGACCAGCCAATTATATAAACTAATTAATAACAAAATCAAAGAAACACATCAACAAAAATACAATAACAGTAGGGGACTTTAACACCCCTCTCACTGAAATGGACAGATCATCAAGCAAGAGATCAATAAGGAAATAAAGGCTTTAAATGACACACTAGACCAGATGGACATCACAGATATATTTAGAACATTCCATCCCAAAGCAACAGAATACACATTATTTTCTAGTGCACATGGAACATTCTCCAGAATAGATCACATCCTGGGTCACAAATCAGGTCTCAACCAGTACCACAAGATTGGGATCATTCCCTGCATATTTTCAGACCACAATGCTTTGAAACTAGAACTCAACCACAGAGGAAAGTTGGAAAGCACTCAAATACATGGAGGCGAAAGAGCATCCTACTAAAGAATGAATGGGTCAACCAGGAAATTAAGGAAGAATTTTAAAAATTCATGGAAACAAACGAAAATGAAAACACAACTGTTCAAAATCTTTGGAACACAGCAAAGGTGGTCCTGAGAGGAAAATATATAGCAATACAAGCTTTCTCAAGAAATAAGAAAGGTCTCAAGTATACAACCTAACCCTACACCTAAAGAAGCTGGAGAAAGAACAGAAATGAAAGCCTAAACCCAGCAGGAGAAGAGAAATAATAAAGATCAGAGCAAAAATCAATGAAATAGAAACCAAAAGAATGGTAGAACAGATCAATGAAACTAAAAGTAGGTTCTTTGAGAGAATTAATAAGATTGATAAACCCATGGCCAGACTTATCAAAAAGAAAAGAGAAAGGACCCAAAATAATAAAATCATGAATAAAAGAGGAGAGATCAAAACCAACACCAAAGAAATACAAACAATTATAAGAACATATTATGAGCAACTATACACGAGCAAATTTGACAATTTGGAAGAAATGGATGCATTCCTAGAGACATATAAACTACCAAAACTGAACCAGGGAGAAAGAGAAAACCTGAACAAACCCATAACCAGTAAGGAGATTAAAGCAGTCATCAAAAATCTCCCAACAAACAAGAGCCTAGGGCCAGAGAGCTTCTCAGGGGAATTCTACCAAACATTTAAAGAATTAATACCTATTTTTCTGAAACTGTTCCAAATAATAGAAATGGAAGAAATATTCCCAACTTATTTTATAAGGCCAACATTACCTTGGCCCCAAAATCAAGTAAAGACCCCATCAAAAAGGAGAATTACAGACCAATATCCTTGATGAACACAGATGTAAAAATTCTCACCAAAATACTAGCCAATAAGATCCAATAATACATTCAAAGGATTATTCACCACGACCAAGTGGGATTTATTCCTGGGCTGCAAGTTTGGTTCAACATCAATATCAATCAGTGTGATACAATACATTAATGAAAGAAAGAACAAGAACCATATGATACTCTCAATAGATGCTGAAAAAGGATTTGACAAAGTACAGAATTCTTTCTTGATCAAAACTCTTCACAGTGTAAGGATGGAGGGTCATACCTCAATATCATCAAAGACAGCTATGAAAAACCCACAGCAAATATCATTCTCAATGGGGAAAACCTGAGAGCTTTTCCCTTAAGGTCAGGAACATGGAAGGGCTGTACACTATCACCACTGCTACTCAACATAGTACTAGAAGACCTTGCTTCATAAATCAGACAATAAAAGAAATAAAATTCATCTGAATTGGCAAAGAAGTCAAACTCTCACTCTTTGCAGATGATGTGATACTTTATGTGGAAAACCCAAAAGACTCTACT
>NW_022631073.1:3277863-3287863 GCF_010015895.1 Lontra canadensis | reverse complement strand
CACCAAAGAGATAAATACAAGCAGCATAGTGACTGGCCACATCCTGGGATATGGAGAGAGTCTCAGTGACATCACAGGGATTGAAATCATTCAGAGGATAGCCTCTAAGCACAGAAGAAATAACATAAAATTAACAAAATATGGCCAGGAAATCCTGAATTAATTGGAAAGTCAGAAATACACTCTTAAATAGCCAATGGATGAAAGAACAAATTATAATGGAAATTATCAAATATTTTGCTTTAAAGGATTTTTAAAAATACAATAGAATACACTCTATAGGGTGCAGCTAAAGGGATGCTTAGAGGGCAATTAATAGCCTTATATGCTCATATGAGTAAATTATAAGACTTAAAATAACAGATTGAATTATTTATCTCAGGCGTTTAGGAGAAGAAGTGTAAATTACATCCAAGAAAACAAAAAGAAAAAAATTAGGAAAAATATTTTAAATGTAAATCAAATGGACAAAAGAGAAAAATCAAAGCCAAAGTGTTTCTTCTAAAATCTAAGAAAATTGCCAACTCCTTCGAAGTTTGCCCTGGAAAAGAGAGAGAGAGAGAACACAGACTATCAAAATAACAATTAATACATAGTCTGTTGATGTTAAAAAGACAATGAGAGGATATTTGAAGAATTTTATGCAAATTAATTTGGAAATTACGATATAGAAAAGCAACAAAAATATAACTTAGAAAACTGATAAAAGAAGTAGAAATATGAACAGTCACACAGTTAATAAAGAAATTTAACTTGCGGGGCACCTGGGTGGCTCAGTGGGTTAAGCCTCTGCCTTTGGCTCGGGTCATGATCTCAGGGTCCTGGGATCAAGCCCCACATTGGGCTCTCTGCTCAGCAGGGAGCCTGTTTACCCCTCTCTCTCTGCCTGCCTTTCTGCCAACTTGTGATCTCTCTCTGTCAAATAAATAAATAAAATCTTTAAAAAAAAAAAGAAATTTAACTTGCAATTTAAATTACTCCTTTCCCCCCCAAACTCTCCAGGCCAGGATGTTTTCATTAATGAATCCTTCTCAGTATTTGAGGGGCAAGACAATACCAATCTTACAGAAACTTTTCCAAAGGCCAGGAAAAGGTAAATCTCTTCCCAACTCACCGTATGAGACTACTTTGGCCTTCATGCTAAAACCTGAGAAGGATGATGTGATAAAGAAAACCTACTGGCCAACTGTTCCCAAGAACAGAGACACAAAACACTAAAGAAGATACTGGCACAAACAATCCAGCAAAATGCCAAATAGAAAATGCACGAAGCCTAAGTTGAGTTCGTAGCAGGAATGTGTGAATTTTAAATCAATGAATGTGTTTCTGCTTCTGCTTTCCCTCCTCCTTCCTGAACAATCCAGTGCTATACTATTTAGTAGAGCAAGAAAAGCACACAGTGGAAAGCAGAGGGGCCCTGCAGTTCACTAGAGAAGGACATCAGAGGAGGAGGCACCAGTACAGAGGGACAGCATGGAGTACCAGGAGGGTCAAGAGTGCATCCCAGCTGGAGAGGGAATGCTGGCAGAGCCAAGAGATTGGTTATGTCCTATGTAGTGAGTGAATGAAGGAACACCAAGGGTAAAAATAGCCAGGGTCCTTGAAGGACTGGAGAAGAAAGTTGCAAGTACGGGAATGAAGAAGACTAAGAACACTGTGATGTTGGTTTGGCATGGGATATATCAGTGTGAAGCTGTAGTTTCAGATAATGATTAGATAAATGTAAAAGGTAGGTAGATAGAAAGATGATAGACAGTAAAATAAGTGGATTAATATAGATAGAATGAATGTATGTACATGTTTGTGTGTGCATGCATATGTAGGTATACACACACACATATATACATGTGTACCTTCAATAAACATCTGTCACATAGCTCTGCTTGAGAGAACCTGGGGCAGTGACACCCCAACAGCAATGAGCACATCTACCAGCAGACCTTAGCCTCTAAATACCACTTTCAACAAAAAGAAACAAGAAGTCCTGAAAAATGTCTTATTCCAGGTCTTGAGAAAGGAAAACACAAAATAAGCCTGAAACTATTATGCCAGAAAACAAGAAAATACTCAAAAAAGAATGGGCCATGCCAACAGACATGTAAGCCAGCTTAAATGAGCTCCCCCTGGACAGATTGGGAACAATCTGTGCATTGGGGTAAATAATGTTAATAACAGAATGTAGTCCATTGAGAGGAGTAGGAAACATGAGTCCTTAAAGAAACTAAGTAATTAGTGTAAAATTTGATGAGGAACAGGATATACAAAATTCCAAAGTATCTCCCTTCAAAAATGGTTATTAATTATGGAGGAGAGATTAATAAGTTTCCAATGGAGAAACCTGGCAGACACCATCTTCATCAAGTAGTCAAAATAAACATCGTTAATAGTGAAACAAATTGGAATCACATACCACCTGATAGGATCCAGTGAGAACAGAGCAGCCTCCCACAAAACAAAAAGAACCTAAATCCCATTGTAAGAAAATATTAGACAAATCCAGATTGGGGGCCACTACAAAACAAAAGACCTTTCTCTCCCAAAGTGTCAAAGTCATGAAGTCAGGGAAAAACTAGGGAACTGTTCCACAACAAAAGAGATAGGAAGACACACAACTAAATGCAACAGATGATCCTGTAAAGACCCTTTGGCTATAAAGATAATGTTGAAACAATTGGAAGAACTTGAATAGGGTCTGAGCATCCAATGGTAGGATCAATCAGTGTTGATATCTTGATTTTGATAGTTATATAGAAGAATGTCCTTCTTATAGAAATATGTTCTAAAAGTATTCAGGGATAACGGGGGAAACATGTCAAAAACTTTTTTGCAAATGCCTTAGAAAAGACAAGTTCTTTCCAGACCCAGTATTTTATGAAGTACATTATTATTTCATAATTTTAAATAAATACACTATATATGCATATATGCACATATATTTCATGTTACTTTATCCTTTATTTTGTTTATATGGTGAATTACATGCAGAAATATGATTATTTCAAGAGATGCAGATAAAATATTTGACAAAACTTATATGCATTCATAATTTAAAAACAAGCCCTCTCATCAGAGAGACCTGCAGCTTCTGGCTTGAGACATAGAGAACCGGAAGGATCATTGCTCTCCACCTTTTTAACAAAAAAAGACAGAATAACAACAACTTCTTGTTGTTGTTGTTGTTTAACCTACAAGAGAGCAGAAGTCACAGAGCAAGTAGCTGGGCCAAAACCTAAGGTGGGATGGTGGCTTCAGAGAGAGAAGGGGTGCCAGTCCGGGCCAGACCGGATGTGACCGGACATTGGGGAGAAGTGTTGAGCTAGAACAGGTGATCAGTTGGGGAAGGTCTGTAGATTGGCCAAACAGTATTACTCCCCAGGGACTGCATAGTGCAGGGGGGTGTACAATACCTTCTCAGGGGCTCTCTTTCTCCCCACAACAAAGGACTTAACAAGCTTTTGAAAGTGTCCATTGTGTGTAAACCTGGGGCAAAAGAACAGCAGAAAAGCAAAGGGGCAAGTAGCTTCTCTAGAATCACTTTCTTCTACCTGGAACAGGAATTCTAATTGGTTGGGGAAGGGCACAAGCTGTCTGGTGACAGAGGAAGCAAATGCGAGCAAAACAGGGAAGAGGCAGGGTCACATTGAGCCTACACTTTCAGGAAAGAGGGCCAGGAGAATCAAGAAAGGCATACTGCTAAGGCCCAAGGACATGATGCAGGTCCAAGATTGAGGCTTAATCAGAACAACAGACCAGACTGAAGTCATCAATTCATCACACAATCATCTCAGCAGATGCTAAAAAGCTCTTGAAAAAAACAACATACATTCCCGGTAAACAGTCTTAGCAAAGTGGGCATAGGAGAGAGCTAGCTTCATTAAAGGATAAAGAGCGTATATAAAACAAAACTAAATCTACAGCTGATATGCTGAAAAACTGAATGTTTCCCCCTAAGACTGGGAAGAGGACAAGGGATGTTCCCTCTCACCACTCCTGTTCAACATTTTACTGGAAGATTTAGCTCAATAAGGCCAGAAAAAGAAACAAGAGGGATATAGGTGAGCTGAAAAGGAAAAAACTCTCTCTGTTTAGGGATGGCACAACTGTCTATGAAAAAAAGTCAAAAGGAATCTACAGGAGAAGCTCCTAGAAATAATGAATGAGTTTGGCAAGTTATTAAGTCACCATAAAAAATCAATCATATTTCTACATACCATTAATGAACAATTAGAATTTTTTTTAAAAATAGCATTTACAATAGCAAATGAAGTAGTTATAAACCTAACAAGATCTCTGCAGGTTCTGTATGTTGAAAACTACAAAACGCCAATAAAAGAAAACAAAGAAGACCTAAATCAATGGAAATATATCCATGTTCATGAATTAGAAGATTCAAAAGTGTTCAAATATCGGTTCTCCCCAACTTAATCTATCTGTTAAACGCCGTGCTGTCAAAATCCCAGCAGGGTTATCTGTGGATAGTTTTTAGAGCTATCTTTTTTTTTTTTTTTTAACTCTCTTTTTTCCATTGAACTGACTTTGCACCTTGGTCAAAAATCAGTTGACTCTATTCATGTAGCTTTATTTCCAGGCTCTCCATTCTGTTTTGTTGGTCGGCCTTGTCTAATCTTTTGCCAATATCACACTGTTTTCACTGTAAGTCTTGAAATCAAGTCCTTCAACTTTGTTCCTCTTTTTCAAAGTTGTTTTGGCTATTCTAGCTTCTTTGTATTTCTACATTTTCAAAAGTAGAATTACAGGGGTGCCTGGGTGGCTCAGTCCATTATGTGTCTGACTCCTGGTTTCAGCTCAGGTCTTGATCTCAGGGTCATGAGTTCAAGACCCATGCTGGGCTTCATGCTAAGCATGGAACCTACTTAAAATAAATAAATAAGCCAAACGTATGGACACTTCACCCAAGAAAATATAAGGTTGGCAAACAAACATATAATAAGATGCTCAACATCATTAGCAACAGGGAAACACAAATAAAACCACAAAGAGATATTACCACAAGCATATTAGTATATATAAAAGAAAAAGAACGGACAATGACAAGCCTTTGTAAAAATGCAGAGCAACTGGAAATCTTATACATTGTTGGTTGGAATGCAAAATGGTATACCCACCTTGGAAGACCATTTGGCCATGATTTTCAAAGTGAAAGGTACACCTACTTTGTAACTTAAGCAAGCTCACTCCTAGGTATCTGCTCCAGAGAACTGAAATATATGTTCACGCAAAAATCTGGTCATGACTGTATATAGATGACTTATATATGTTAGCCAAAAATTGGGAACAACCTAGCTGTGCCCTTCAGTCATGAATAAGTACACAAATGGCGATATATCCACACACTGGAATACTATTGAGCAATAAAAAAAAATGAACTATTGGCCCATACAACAACATGGATGACGCTTAAACAGATTTGACTAAGAAGCCAGTCCCAAAAGGCTGTATGTTATATAATTCCATATATTTGATGGTCTAGAGAAAGAAAACTATGGGGAGTAGCTGATAGGTGGTTGTCAGGGGTTGGGGTTGAGGGAAAGCATTGTCTGTAGAAGAACAGGCAAAGAGACTTTCAGGACAATACAACTGTACAGGTGGGCATATGACTCCAAGCATTTGTCAGACACACAGAACTTTGTGCTACAAAGAGTGTGGGTACCAACCTGAAGAACTTTCAATGGCTAAACACCTTTAGCAACAAATAAAAAATGATAGTATTGCATTATAATTCAAAGGCTAAAATAAATATCTATGAGTCCAAAGAAAGTCCCTAACATATGTCATATTGAATAATGAAATAGTGAAGGTTTTCAGCTGTAATTATAAACAAAGATGGCATCATTACTACTTCTATTCAGTGTTGTACTGGAAATCCTGCTCAGAGCAATAAACAATGAAAAAATCTTAATGTAAGAATTGGAAAGCAAAAGGTAAAAATACAATTATTTCACATCATGTATTTTATACTGAATTAATCCAAAAGGGCCTGTAAATAAACTATTATTATCACTTAAGGATTGGGCAAGAACAATGTAGTAGACTGAGCCATTTGAAATTGCCATTTTTGCATTGAATATTGGCAATTTCACATGCTTCAACCAATAAAAAGCAAACACATTTCAATACACTAAGAAAACAATTAGAAAACAAAAATTGTTAAAGGTGCTACTTATAACAGCATGAAAAAATACAAAAACATTACAGAGTAAATCTAACAAAGGATGAACACGATTTCTGTACTGAAAATCACAAAACACTGAGAGACATCTTAGAAGACCTAGATAAATGGAGAACTGTAACTTTGACTATCTGGTATTATAAAGTTACCAATTCTCCCTAAATTGACCTATAGATCCAATATTTTTCCAAACAAAATCAGAACCTTTTTTGTGTGTGGAAACTGAGAAGCTAATTCTAGTATTTATATGGAAAGGCAGAAGATCAAAGACAGCCAAGACAGTCGCCAGGAGAAAAACAAGGCTGGCAGTTATATTTCACCAGCTATCAGGACGTTTTATAAAGCTACCTCACTTGATATAGTGAGGAAAGGCAAGCCGATCGATGGAGTAGCATAGAGTGTACAGAGATAGAAGCATATCTTCGTGGCCCCTGGCTTTCCGACAGAGATGATGCTAAGGTAAAAAGGGAAGACCCATCTATTGGATAGATGACCCTGGGTCTCCTGTATCCAACAAAGGTTGATCTGAAAACATTTATCCTCTTTAGCCAGCAGTTTTACTTACAGGAACCTGTCTTAAGGAAACAACTAATTGCAAAAAAACAGCTATACATACATTCACTGCAGCATCAACTTATGATAGACAAAAGCTGAAAAGATTCTGAATGCCCAGTACTTGGGATGGACACAAGACCTATGGTCTATGCATTCACTGGGGTACAGTTTATTCACTAAATTTTGTGTAGACAAGGAAAATTTAATGATTAGGGAAGATTTTCATAACCTTTCTTAGGTATTTTTTCTTATGTCATTCTATGTAAAACTAAGAATTTTCCTGCTTAATAAATATTTCATTGATCATCAGGATTTATTTGACATCACCCCTAATTTTTTCTTACTTTTTTCCTGAATGTTATGCTTCTTCAAACATTTTCTTGTGGCATACTTCATTTAACTTTTATCTCTTAAAAAAAAAAAAAAACCCTATTCTATGTTTTAAATACTAGTGACTTCTGATTCCTAAAGTGACAGTACTCATAATTTATTTTTTCTGTGCAAAAGGGATAGTTTATTTAATAAATAGTGCTTTCGAAATTGGCCCTCCAACCAGAAGAAAACAAAAATCCGTACCTTATGCCATACACAAAAATAAATTTCAGATGAATGTCCATTTCCCTGTCCATTTCCATTGCTGATAGGACTCACTCTTATCTTTTTTAAAGATTCAAATTTTAGTTAGTTAATTTGTTTTTTAATTAATTTATTTTTAAAGGAAAAAAGTAGGATATTATCATTAGGAAGCTAGCTGGGTTACAACAACAAGGCATTCCAGTTCAGGCCTTTGGCAAATATGACGTTACAGTTGTATTTTTAAGTCTCGATAATTTATGGTTTTGACTGACTTCAGTAAAACACTATTTGACATGACAAAGTATGCCAATTTTATGATACAAATAATTAAAATATTAACTTTTTACCAGTCCCAGCAATACCCAATTTCTAAAAGGAGACACAAACACACACTAGTAGACTAATCCAAACAGGACTTCCAACACATGTATTTTCTAAAAAAACTGATCTAGTAATAAAATATTCTTCACCACAAGCGTGACCCTAGTGCATATTTCATTTGTTTCAAGTATAAGACTGTTCCAACGTCTGCCTCTACATCAGTCTTCTCAGAAACTGTTTGCCAGGAGGCCAAAGTCTTCTCCCACCACTCCGTGAGAGCGAGCCACTCCACTGACCATGGCTTACTCGGGGCTCCTTGGGGACCACTCCAGGCTTCTCTCGGACCAACTCCTGAACAGTGATGCCCACAGCCAGCCTATGCTAATGTTTGCACAGAGAGAAGTGCAGGATTCTGGGTGCTTTCTGTTGGGCATCTCCACCGCCAACACAGAGATGCTGCTTCCATGGAATCCTGTGACCTCTGTCCCCCTGCTCAGCTCTGCTTAGGACCCCTTGAAGCCAGCAACCTACAGCCTGAACTCACCTCTCTGGCAAGGTCCCCTGGGTGAAGTCCTCATACAATCTGTATCACCAAATCAGATATTATCATAAAGCAACAAAAAATGTCTGAGTAGAAGCCGAATATGCTGGTGCCACTCCTTCCTTCTCCCTTCACAATGCTGTGGACATGATCCTCTTCCTTACATCTTGGGTCTTTCTGAAAACCACCCCAGTGCTGCCTGTCACAGCTCAGTTTCCAGAGACTTTTTTTCTAACACTCACGCAAGTCCTTCTGCCTCCTTTCCCCACAAATATTTCCAGAGTTTTATTTAGAAACACATTAGAAAACACCTACATGTTAGGAAGGATCTTCTCACTTGTCACCTACATGGGACGAGCTGTATAATTGTTATTGACTGAAGACAAACACACTTGCCTTGAAATTAGATATGAAGACACTTGTGAAACTAAGCCCAAGCAACCGTCGCTTTCTTCCCGTTACCCCCACTATGGACCAACATGACTCAGCTCTTCTTTGGATTCACCAAGGCAAAAGCCTCATTTGATCACATCTCCTATGAAGAAAAATTGAATTAGACCAAGTCACCTTCAATCATGCCCATGAGAAGTGAGGAAACCAAATATTTGTCCCCAAAAAAATTTTTTTTAAAAGTCAGTATGCTTTCTGTAACCACGTGCGTGCCAGGCACACACTCGGACACAGTGCCAGGTCCTAGTTATGATAGGAATTGCAGCATATCATGGTTGTTTCTAGATCCCCTCGTGGGGCGTTTCATGCTATCCTTGGAAAATAAAAAAGCATAGCATTCAGATTTTTTAAAATAAATTACACAGCTGTTGTTGATAGAAAGGATACATTTTGAAGCAACTGTTTTCCTTGCTTAGTATTTCATTATCGGTATATGCCTAAGTGGGCTTAATATGAACACCAGTGACACAGCTTTTCTTGGAAGCCTCCACTTGTCACCAGCCCCTGGGCCGCCATGAGACCTCACAGCCATAAAAGCCCACGGCACATAAAGGATACCTGGAGCTGGTTTCCAAGCCCAGTCCAGAGAAGAATTTCCTTCTGAAGACGCTCGCTTTTGTTCCCGAGATTATTTGGAAATAATAATTTTGCAGTGGAGTTTCACTAAACATTATGCTGAATTTCTTACCACGTGAAAAATGCCTTCTTCCGTAGCAGATAGCGTGCCCCTGGTGAGATGAGGTGGCCCCGCTCCCAGACACAGCAATCTTCAAATCCTCACAATGTAGGCAGCAAATGAAAGCCATCTTAAAAGTGCTATGTCGGGAGGAATTTTCTCTGTAACCAGCAAAGGAGAACGAAGTAATAGTAACTTAAGAAATGAACAGCCCAGGGCCACTGGGAGTTCTGGGTTCACCCCAAATGTGAGTCTCTCTCAACAGCCACCCAGCCAGTAACCCCAGGGGCGTAATTTCCTCCCGTGTGTTAAACAGCGACAGTCCTGTAATACCGACCTAACCCAGACAGCTCCTGCTGGGAAGTCCGTGTGACTTGTCCAGGCCAGGAAGAAATGTCTCTTTATAAAGAGTTCCTCTACTTAAAATGAAAAAAAAAAAAAACAAAACAAAACTCTTTTTTTAAGAAGGTAGTAGTACTATACATCATACTATGCATGAGGCTTCCCCGACATATGACAAGACTGAAGAATTCATGTAACCATTAACGTACAACAGTTTAGCTACTAAACACAAGCGCAAGTACTCTGAGAAGCCGTGAACTTCACGAAAAGTCCTCTGAACACCACCCTAACTTAGAGCCTTCATGTTAAAAATTAGAAAGGGAAGGGAAAAAAAGGTTGGACCACTGAG